>NC_142869.1:84840000-85140000 GCF_051225735.1 Oryctolagus cuniculus | reverse complement strand
GCCAGGGGCACAACTGATTTAACAGCTTCTGAAATGTAATAGCCTTTTTTTCCCCCTGATTTGCAGTCCCCATGGATTGATGGTCTAATATCATTCACTTCCTCACAAATATATAAAACATTTACAGTTGTTTGCGTAAATCAAAGGCAAAATGCTGTGTGTGAAGCTGATAATAAGCAATGCTGTGATATATATAAAACATAACATACTTTTACAGCAATAGTCCCCCCTCCATTATCTGTTACTCTTTACTTAGCATTCTATAAAAATTGCATTGTACACACATCTGAGTAAAACATACAGCAAGGAATTTAATTAAAGAAATGCAATTTGATGTAATTCTTTATTTTATAGTGGAATATTGCCTACGTGCTTCAAATATGCATGAGTTAACTGGATTGGAAATTCTGAAGGAAATTATTAATCAAGTACCACTGATTCTTTTTTAACAATTTTTTAAAAGATTTATTTATTTATTTGAAAGTCAGAGTTACAGAGAGGCAAAGGCACAGAGACAGAGAGAGAGAGAGAGAGAGAGGTTTTCCATCCGCTGGTTCACTCCCCAAATGGCTGCAACAGCTAGAGCTGGGCTGATCCAAAGCCAGGAACCAGGAGCTTCTTCCAGGTCTCCCACGTGGGTGCAGAGGCCTAAGGACATGGGCCATCTTCTACTGCTTTCCCAGGCCACAGCAGAGAGATGGATTGGAAGTGGAGCAGCTGGGACTTGAACTGGTGCCTAAATGGGATGCCGGAAATGCAGGCTATGGCTTTACCCACTTCACCACAGTACCAGCCCCCCACTGATTCATAAATAAATTAAACATGGTAATGATGTGTTGGTATTATGATAATTAGTATTTTCATTTATTGTTGATAATCCTTGCCAAAAATGAAACAAAATAAATATATTCCTTAATATGGAAAATTATTTTTTAAGTTTATTTATTTGAAAGGCAAAGCAAGGGAGAGAGAGAGAAAGGGAGAGTGAGAGCTTCCATCTGCTGGTACAATCCTCATCTAGGACTGAGTTAGGCTGAAGCCAAGAGCCAGGAACTCCATCCAGGTTTCCTACATGGGTGGCAGAGACACATAAGCACTTGACTCATCATTCACTGCCCCCCGGACGCATTAGCAGGAAGTTGGATCAGAAGTGGAGTAGCAGGGATGCAAACCAGGCATTCTGATATGGGAAGTGGGCACCTAGGTGATGGCTTAATCTGCTGTGCCACAGTACTCCATTCCCCAAAATTATAAAGATGAGTGTTGTTATTATTGATGATAAAAACAATTTAGAGGATTCAAGTGTCTCACATTAAATAAATAGGAAGAGAGGAGGCATTGTGTAAAATTATCTTTATGTAAAGTACACAGCATTTTGGATTCTGTTTTTATGAACAGCATATGTTGCAGAATTTATATGTGGTACATTAATGAATCTCTGTCAGACTTGAACTTCCAGTTTACTATGTCCATTGTCAAGTTAAGTTCTCTGAGTCATTTTCGCTATATAGCACAGCAAATATATAATGTTAAATTGTTAAATTCATTTTAAATGAAGTCAAAATTTGGAAGTGCTTAGAGACAAGCAAATTCCTATGGGCAGTGACTGGACCTTTGTTCTCAGCACCAACAACACTACTTGGCATACATCTCAATAAAGGACTTAATAGTGTACTCATTTCTCTCCACAAATAGGAAAAACTTTTTTTAAAAGATTTATTTATTTATTTGAGAGTCAGAGTAACACAGAAAGAGAAGAGGCAGAGAGAGAGAGAGAGAGAGAGAGAGAGAGAAAGGTCTTCCATCCAATGGTTCACTCCCCAGTTGTCCACAACGGCCAGAGCTAAGCTGATCCGAAGCCAGGAGCTTCTTCTTCTGGGTCTCCCACGTGGGTGCAGGGGCCCAAACACTTGGGCCATCTTCTACTGCTTTCCCAGGCCATAGCAGAGAGCTGGATTTGAAGTGGAGCAGCCAGGTCTCGAACCAGCGCCCATATGGGATGCTGGCGCTTCAGGCCAGGGCGTTAACCCACTGTGCCACAGTGCCGGCCCGTAAAAACTTAACTTACTCCCTACAAGGCTTTCTGTGTCAACCTCCATTCAAATGAAAGCTCTCAATATATTTTTCAGAAGGGGATTTCTCAGATGTTCTTGAATTTTTCTCATCTGTGAGAACTTAAGATGCTATGGCAGGCATAGTTCAGGCTTCGTGTTTTTTTCCCTCACTATGCTGGCACCAGTGTATCTGCTCAATAAATACATGGAGAGTTGAATTCAAAGTGCAGACAATCGTCAATGCAATCTCCGTAGTCATGGTGGAGTTGCAGAATACTTCATATATAGACAGGTTGCTCCGAAATGTTTGGCAGTATTATCATCACATTCCTTTTCAGCTGACTGGGGGAGTTTGTATTTAGCTTGTAGCTGATGCCTTAACTCATTGGACAGATGGACTCTAGAGGAGATGATGGGTAGTACTCAAAGTTGAAAATATTCACCTATGAGTCATCATGTCAGAAGAGCTGCAAATCAACTCTACAAATATTTATTAAGCACATACTCTATTCAAGTTACCGTGTTAAATACTATTTGACATTGGATATAGTTTTAAATATTCAGAAACTTAAGATTGGATCAAAATAACAGTAAAACAAAGCATAATATTATAATTGTCAGTTACAAAGGACAAAATACCATGTAGTACACTTACTAGAAAATAACTGGGGTGAGTGTTGGACCTGTTGGTTAAGATGCCAGTTAAGATGCCCATATCCCAGGTCAAAATGCTTGGGTTCATTTTCTGGCTCTGGTTCCTGACTTCAACTTCCTGCTTATGCAGACCCTAGGGAGTAGCAGGTAGTAGCTCAAATAATTGAATGCCTGTCTCTCATATGGGATACCTGGATGGAATTCTCGTTTCCTGGTTTCAGCCTTGCCTACCCCTGCCAAGCCTGTTGCAGGTAATTGCAGAGTGAACCAGATGATAAAAGCACTGTTGGCCTGTTTGCTGGTCTTTCTGTTTCTCAAAAATAACCAAAATACAATGACAACAAAAACCCACTTCTGACCTAGACTGACACTTTAGAAAAGAAAAACAAAAGTAATCTGTTTTCTCTGGAAGGATTAGAAAGGGCTTCCTTGGGTAAGTGAGCCTTAAGGAACACGTTGAGAGTTGTCAGTAAAGAGAAGGGGCCAAGATTTTCAGGAAGAGAGAATTTCATGAATAAATGTCTAAAGGTAGCAAAATATTAATTTATTTAGGAGAGTAGGAATTGTTGAAAAGGATAATAAGGATTTGTGGGTGTGGTACAAAAATGAGGCTGGAAATTAGATGAACATGAGATATAGAAATTTGAATTGAGTTTTTAAAATTTTTTAAATTTGGTTCCTATTGTGGTTTTCCAGGGGCTTTTTTATCTTACAAATAATGTTATGAACTTTTAAAAATATTGTAAAACACTTTAACAGACATGTAAAAATTGTATATGTTAATGGGGCAACCACATGATGTTTTAATACATGTATATGTTGCATAATACCCAATTATGGAAAATATATCTAGTTTCTCAGACACTTAACATTTCTTTATGGTAAAATTATCCCAAATCCTATTCTTTTTAATATAGAGATATACAATACATTAAAATTATTTCTAGTGACCCTACTGTGCAAAACTGCAGGATACAAAGTCAATGCACAAAAATCAGTAGCATTGTTATACATCAATAAAAATTATTTGAAATGAGTTGAGTTTTGATCAAAGCAAAATATTCAAATTTGTTGGTCAGAGAAGGAATTCTCATCTTTTGAGTGGTCTTAAAAACATTCATGGAAAATGCTTATTAGGAAAAAACTGTATATGCATGGATTTCAAAATTCTTTTGCATCATAAAAATAACCATATCTTTTACGTTCATTTTCCAATAACTTTTTGAAGTCCCCTTATATCTACATTTAACAGTGACTAGGTGAGAGTCTGATAGTAGAAGGGTAAGTTAGGACCATAACAATGACACAATCAAGAAGTCTGAGTGTAACTGAGCTAGCCATGGTGGTAGGAATGAAGAAGGGTGTAAATGACAGAGACGTGTCTGATGCAGAAGAAGACAGATGGTAATCAGGATGTTGAGGATAAAGAAGAGAGTAAAGAGGTGGTCTCAAGTTTCTAGGCTGGGCGCTACAATAGGTAGCATTGCCCTTACAATGAGAGAACTAACAATGGAAAGATGATGTTCATAGTTGGAAAGAGTCCATTGAATTTTTTATTTATTGAGTGTGAGGTGTTGAGAAGATTTCATTTTTTTCCCAGTAGACTGTTGGAAATGTAGGTTTGCAATTGAAAGTGAGTTACAAGTTGGTGTTGTAGATTTTCTTGTCACCTATGGAATGTGCTAATTGAAGTCATGAGGCTGGATATTGTCACTGGCCAGCTGACAGTCCACACTGGTATGACCACACAGATTATTTAAGTAGTAAATTACTTCTATATTAAGTGATAAATGTAGCTGTTGCAAGCTCCCTAATGTTCCCTCTGCAGAGATCTTGTAGGATCCACTGTTGCATAATATCATCAAAAAGTTGACCTCTCTCCGGCATAAGGCCTCTGGGCAGTGCTGGGGTTCTGCCTATCCTCACTGGTTGATAATATTTACATTACTTTCCATTGTTAAATAACTTTTCTGTCACCCTTACCCATAGGATCACAGGGCAAGAATAGAAGCTAAGCTGAGTGCAACATGACATGGTAGGAAAAATAGCTCATAAGGAATATTAACTTTCTTCATCTTTGTATCTATTATTCTTTGAGGTGGTTGTTATGGAGAACATGCAGAAAGCTAAATTAGAAAGGTAGAAAATAAGTGTGTAAATGTGTGATGTGGGACGGCACCCTGGCATAACCAATAAAGCCACTGCGTGCAATGCTGGCATCTCACATGGATGATGTTTCAAGTCCTGGATGTGCCACTTCCAATCCAGCTCCCTGCTAATGCAGAAGATGACACAAGTGTTTGGGCCCCTGCTACTAATGTGGGAGACCTGGAAGAAGCTCCTGGCTCCTGGCTTTGGCCTTGCCCAGCGCTGGCCATTGCAGCCAGTTGAAGAATGAACCAGTGGATGGAAATTCCTTTAAATTCCTTTTCTCATGTTTTTCAGGCAACATAATTTGACAATATGCATTTACATGAGACCAAAATGTTTTGAATTAACATGTAGTGGTGGGGCCAGCACTGTGGATGAACGAGTTAAAGCCCCAGTCTGCAGTGCCAGCACCCCATATGGGCGTCAGTTTGAGACCTGGCTGCTTCTCTTCTGATCCAGCTCTCTGCCACTGCTTGGGAAGGCATAGAAGATGGCCCAAATCCTTGAGCCCCTGTGTTGCACCTGTGTTGAAGACTCGGAAGAAATTCCTGGCTCCTGGCTTCAGATCAGCTCAGCTCTGGCCGCTGCAGTCATTTAGGGTGTGAACCAGCGAAATGGAAGACCTCTCTCTCTGCTCTACCTCTCTCTGTAACTCTATCTTTCAAATACATAAAATAAATCTTAAAAAATTGTAGTGGTACTATACATAAATCTACGAAGTTTTATCTATGTAGTCTGGCAAGTTATATAATTATGTGAACTGAAGAAAATTGAGTTTCACTAGAATTACTGTACCTGTTATTATACAAAATGCTTGTTCATTAATATGCTTATTTTTTAAATATTGTATCTACCTTTGCGAAAAATGAAAGTGACTACACAGACACGGGGGAGCACAGGGATTCTATACCACAAATAAGAGCTTCTGACTACTGTGTCATGAATGTCTTACCTACGAATTTCAAAAGTCCTGTGACTGTTTTGTGCATGCTGAAAATTCTGAGATCTCAGACTTTGATTTTTCTTTTCTTAGTATAGAGAGTAGAATGTAGCAGATCATTCTAGGGCAAGAGGGTTTGAGTTTTCCAGTTGAAAGAGCAGGTAGCAAAAACCAGTGTGCTAGCTGTAATCTTATGGTTTTTCTCAGCATGAGAGAAATTTATATATTCATGATATTGTAATTATACATACTGATCCCATGTGTCAGTAATGGCCTTAGAAGAGAGTCAGAAAGTGTCTTTTCCCTTCATCGCCACAAAAATTTTCTTATTCTAGTTATTTACGTTGTATAATTTTACTAAATATTATCATTTGATCTGATGATTAGTTGTATCTACAAATGCTATTATTTTCTTTCATGATCTACTTTCAGAGGGAACAGTTTTGAAGACACCTGTCTCAATCATTAACCAGTGGAAACAGTGGATTGTAAACCTTTGAGTAAATAACTAAAATGTGAGTATTAGATAGGTGAGTCAGAGTACTGTTAGATATATGGGGCCATCCTCACTTATTATTATCATTTTCATTTTTTTAATTGTATATGCCCAGGAGTTATACACTTCAGCAATGTAGAGTGGGGTAAGCCCATGGACACTTTTTGTATAAATCTAAGTGATTATTTTGCTGAAGGTCAAATTAACCTTTGCTTTATAATGACCCACAACCCCTTCTAGGAAAATAAATCTTTTTTGAAATGGCCAATTCAGTAGTAAGCAATGTGGATCTACTTCTCCATACTCTGGTTGTCAATATCATTTTAACTTCTCTTCAGAACTGGCACAGACTTACTGAGGCATATGGTGAATTCAACAAGTTTTACATAGAAATATTTTACCTTTACAAGAAAAGCAAAATGAAATAGTAAAGCCTTAACAGTTAACTGAACCAAATATAAGGTAAATGATAGTTTTCTATTGTACTTCATTCTAGTAGTCTAACTCATTTGAAAAGAAATGTAGAAACACAGATAATATATTTTTTGTTAAGATCATAGATCATCACACAGAAATCTAAATTATAAAAAAAATTTGAAGAAGAAATGGGTACTTGCTGGCATACTTGTGCCATGTACATAAACGCTGCACCTTGAGAGAGGAAGAGATAGGAAATTTGGGATAATTGTATATGAGATGAAATCTTCTGCTGGCACAACTGGATGGAACCACATTAATATACGTTAATGTATATAATGAAATAATGACTAAGGAAAATAAATGTGGCAGTGAATAAGACTTCATGACTGCATGCAAAAAGAAAAAAGGAAATGCAAAAAATAATGGAAGGACATACTTTGAATATAACTCCAAGTGTGATCTGTAAGAGAAAGTATCTTTTCCAGGGATAAGCAAAACTTTGAAAATATAAAACCACATTATAATATTTGTTGAAAAGTACCTGTTTGCAGCATCTGCTAATCATAAATAGAAGCAACAGACTGAGATCTTTCCTAAATAAAATGGTTGTATAGGCTTATGTACTGTTATTATGTGTTTTGTTACTTATGTGTTTGGTTTTACATATTAATTCATTAGATATATGTACTCATTATCTGACATTTGGTAAACATAGCTAGGAATAACATAGGCATACTTTACTGTTTTGGAGGCTACATTCTTATAGAAGGACACCAACCATAGGTAAGTACATATGAAGGAAGCATGACAGTTATTAGTGCTACAGAGAAAAATAAGGCAGGAAACCAGGTTTGGGAATGCTTTGGAAGGGACAAGGTAGTTTTGAATAATGTTATCAGGGAGGGTCTCATTAAGACGATGTCATACATGCATGTACATAAAGGAGTTGAGGGACAGGCTTTATTGGGAGGCAGAGAACTGTGGATCCTGATGTTCGAGTTTAGCTGGCATTCTCAAGAAAATGGAGAGTAGTATGCTAGTAGTACAGTGAGGAGGAGGGAAGGTATTAGGGGGTACATTCTGAGTGCCGAGGGGTTTTATATAAAACCTCTTAGATGAGTGTAAAGGGCATTTGTCGGTTGTTTCATTCATTTGCTTATTTCTGGATTTCCTAATTACTTAGAGATGCTATTGGTGGTTGTCAAGAAAGTAACAAGGTGTCAAGCACAGAAGTTTGGTCATCTTACAGGAAGCTATTCATGAAATCCAAGCCAGACATAGCTGTGTTTTGAAGAGTCATAGAAAGAGTAAAATGATCTATGCGAAAGTCAGAGCTGGAAACATGTGCTGACCAATTGCATGAAGAGAAGGAAAGGAGGAAAGAGGTGCCCAAGTTCTGAACTCTGAGTCCTGAATCTTCCTTATAGGATGCTGACATTCAGGCAGCCTGGAGGCTCACAGGTTTGCATGACACTTGGAATGGAGTCTGTTTTTGCTGGTTGCTACTCTGCGTACTTTAATTCTCTGTGTTGCTGCTTTTACCTATAACATCATGTGAGGAAATGGAAGTGCTGGATGAGAATTGCCATGTACTTGGGAGGTGATGTTGTGGAGTACCTCAATCACAAGGCAGTCTGAGCTGCACCATCAGATCCAGTTCTTTTCTTTTCTTTTTTTTTTCCAGATATATTTATTTGAAAGGCAGGAGAGAGAGAGAGAGAGAGAGAGAGAGAGAATCTTCCACCTGCAAATTTGCTACCCAAATGGTCACAAGGATCAAGGGCCAGGCTGGGCCAGGCTGAAGTTGGAACTCCATCTGTAGTTCCAATGACTTGGACCATCTTCCACTGCTTTGACAGGTCATTAGCAGGAAGTGAATCAGACTTGCTCCAATGGGGATACCGGTGCAGCAGGCAGCAGCTTAACCCTCTGCACCACAAGGCAGACCCCAGATTGTAGGGCAGGTGTGGTGGGTGGACAATCCCCCAAGAGTCCAGGGGCCAGAGCCATCTGGTCAAAGGTTCCCCAGCTTTTGTGCCCTAGCCTTAGACTAACTTTATGGAAAAATATATGCTGAGATTGGGTATTGAAGTTTGTGAGATTTTACATTTTATTTCTTACAGTGATTTTCTTACATAAGCACAACAGGCTTTCCATGGTGAATAAAAGCAAAGTTTAGATACTGGAAGGGAAAGAGAATTGTTTTGGATTTGTTATAGTTGTTTCAAAACCTGACCACCGTGCAGATAGAAAAGGAGTTTGTATGTACCAAATGCATTATAGATAATAATCAACAGATTTCCTAACAGTGAAGTAACCATTCATTTGGTAAATATGTTTGCTGGAAATCTGCTATGTCCCAGGCACTTTGCTAGCGCATCAAATAAATGCTTTCAGAGGATTTATAGGGAAAGCACCTGTTATGCTTGGTCTCACCTCCTAAGTCAAGGAACAACATCTGTCTAACACAGACAGCATTGTTGGTGAGGTCATTTTCACCTCTTCTCTTCTGTCTCTTCCCACAACACGCATACAGCACAGGGCTGCCCTACTCTCAGAGGGAGAGAGTGCAGAACAGGCCTCTGCCAACTTGCCCACTTGACTGCGCAAATAGAGGAAGTGGGAGAGTGAGTGTTCATGGCAGGAAGAAGAGAGAGGGAACTGCAAGGAGGCTGACCTTTAAGGCACATTAATGCACAAATAACAAGTGGCCTGGTTAATGTCCTGGGCTCTGAACAAGACACAATGCAGTAGTTATTGTGAAATTCTCAGATATCTCTCAGATTAAAATCCTATGGCTTCATGACTATGGGAATAAAAACAGGATTTTGAAAATAATAAGTAAATTGGTGTTTTCCTGGATTTTTGTAAGGGTTGGCATATGTTTGCATCTCAGATAGTGGTGAGTAGGATTAGCATCACTTGGGAACTTGTTAAAAATACAGATTTTTCATCCCAATGAGCTGAATCAGGACCTGCATTTAATAAGGGCCCCATATCATGTGCATATCAAAAGCCACTCAGAGAGCAATCTTTGAGTAGCAAGCTTCTAGAGATAAACCAAAAAGTACTTTGAATTTCAACCATAATGGATTAAGCCTGCAGAGATTATAAATGGGCATCAGCTCTCCCAGTTGTCACTCAAGGGTTCTATTTATTACAGATAGAGATGGTTAACTCATTACTGAAAAATCTGCCTAGAATTGCCATTTCCATGTAGTTAACATTTTTTTTAAAGGAACAACAATGAGAACTTGTTTAGTCTCGCATTTAAGACACCCGGGCCTGACATCAGAGTGCCTGCATTCTGTCCTCAGCCCCAGCTCCTGACCAGCCTCCTGCCAGTGCAGACACTGAGAGGCAGTGGTGATGGTTCCAGCAATTGGATTCCTGCCACCCATTTGGGAGACCTGGATTGTGTTCATGGCTCCTGGCTCCTGGCTCCTGGCTCCTGGCTCCTGGCTCTGACCCCAGCCCAGACTAGCACATCATGGGCATTTGGAGAATGAATCTGCGAAGGGAGCTTTCTCTGTGTCCCCTTCCCTGTCTCTGTGCATATCAAATAAAAATAATAGTAATAATAAAGTTTGGTAAAAAGGAAAAAAATGTCTTGCAATTTGACTTCTACAAATATGAGAGATCAAAAACTTCATGGACTTTCACATTATTTTTATCCTCCTTTTTTCCATGTACTTTTCCAATATATCCTCATATACTGAAATTTTATTTAAACTTACAGTATAATTTAGTTACATACCCATACTCCCTCAATTGTGCTATTCTGAGATTGCCAAAAAGTTAGCCACTCTACTGCCAGACTCTTTATAAGCATTAGTCTGAAAAGGCTTTTTGAATTTTACCAGGAACCTAAATGAAGATCATTAAAAATAAATAGTTTTAAGACAAGTATGTATATTGGCTTGTGGTAAAAGCTGTAAGAGAAAATTTAAAATGTAGCTGTTGTACCTATTATCTCACTTACAGTCCAGTCGTCTTGTTCCTCATTCAAAAGTATAGCTTAACTTCATTTGGGTACAATTAAATAAAGTGGATATCAAATTTAAATTATATATTTATTTTGTATAATTTCAAGACTATTGTTATTCTTAGGATAATATGGAAATAATTAAAAAACTTTAGCATGAGAGTTCTTAGACATGTATAATATTTTATTCTGGATATTAATACAAGGAAACTTTAAGATAATACCCAGAAAGAAATGGTACTCCTTCTTGCAATCCAATGAGTACTGCTGATAGGTAACATTTATAATGTTTTTAGACATAAATATAGAAAGTGTAAATCAGTGTAACTCAAATATAAGAAAAAAAATTTTTTTAATCTCAAGTGACTTGAAAGTTCCAAGAGGGTCTGGACTTAGGGGAGTCTGGACACTGGGTCTCAAGCCATTAGCTCAAGGTTTGATTTCTTTCTTCATTTTCATCTCCTCCTCTCTACTCACTGAACTCCCTGCTTGTTCTCACCTTAGCTGCCAGTAGCTTTCAGCTCTAGGTGCTTTCTTGGTTTACTTCAGCAAAGACAAAATGTTTTTGCCTTGTTATGTCCAGCAGCATAGTGAAATTCATTCTGATCGAGCCGTCTTAGAACCTGTGCTTCTAAATGAGTAACTTGTTAAGGGTGATGGAAGACACTGCTGGTCTACATTTGGCCAGGTCTCTGTGCTTGTGTCTACACTTGATCTTAGCCAAAAGGCTGAGAAGTGATCGTGCTTATGTCTAAAAGCACATAAACACTTTGTTGGAAATAAAGTTCTTGGCAAGGGAAGAAGAGGACATTCATGGTGGGAAAGCAATCAAGAACATTAATGTAAGTGGCCTGAAGGCAACTGGGAGAAATAAATAAGAGAAATGTTGTCTGGTAGTTGGTGAATTTCCATAGTTGTATAAAAATATCTTCAAGAAAAAAGCAAGACCATTCTGGAGGTCGCACTTAAACTGACAGATAGAAAGAGTGCTGAAGACTTCGAAAATCTAAAATCAGGCTTGATAGCTCAGAAAAATAGGAAGCACTATGACATTTCAAAAATAATTTTTTAGATTTAAAGATAAATTTAATGGGGGTTAGCACTGTGGTGTAACGGGTACAGCATCTGCTTATAGTACTGACATCTCATAAGGGAACCGGTTCACGTCCCGGCTGCTCCTCTTCTGATCTAGCTCTCTGCTATGGCCTGAGAAAGCAGCGAACCCATGAGTAAGATCTGGAAGAAGCTCCTGGCTCCTACTAGCTTCAGATCTGCCTAGCTCTGCTGTTGTGGCCACTTGGGGAGTGAACCAGCAGATAGAAGTTCCCTCTCTCTCTCTCTCTCTCTCTCTTTCTCTGGCTCTCTCTGCCTCTGCATCTTTGTAACTCTGCTTTCAAATAAATAAATATTTAAAAAATAAAAAGAATTCTAGGCATTTTCTAAAAAAAAAAATAAATTTAATCACAAAACTACTCTTTATTTTTAATGTATTGTTTCATATACATTCTGTATATTGTGAGTCCTATTATTTTCCTGAAACAAATATACAATCAGAATTTTCTCTGATTAGAGGCATTTTGTGAGGACTCATTGCTTGTAGGGTGAAGTATGAACTCCTTAGCTAAGCAGTGTCTGCAAATCTGCCTCAAGTATTCCGAGTTTCATCTCCTTCAATCCCCTCCTGCTCCCGTTCTTGCCTCTGTGCGCTCTGCACATATCCCTCCCAGACCCTGTGGTCATCTTCATGACTGCTTATTTCTATGCAGTTGTGTTTTTGTCAGAACACCTCCCTCTATGTGTAGCCTCACGCCTTTTCCTATGTTTCTGATTCTGTCAGCCAGGATGCTCCTTTCTCCCTCCAGATCATCACTATTGTATTTAGCACATTCACAGTGTTATTATTGGTTGCATCTTGCTGTACCATGAATATGGGGGTAAAGATAAGTCTCTCATATGCTGATTTTTTTTCTAAAAACATTAACGATTATGAAATAAAATTACCTGTTTGACACACATCATTGTAGATATATCTTTTTAGTTAGATTTTTCTTTTAAAAGAAAATGTACTTGTTTTCAAATTTTACTCTTACAGTTAATATTTATTCAAACATCTCATATATTGGGAAATTCCATTGTTGAGGTAAATGCTACCTGAGAAGTTGTTTCTAGGATTTGTACATTATTGAATTTGTTGAGCTGGTAGCTGCCTATTAATTAATCAAAAGGAGTTATAATCTAAAAAAGAAATATAGTTCTCTCACAGTATTTTTGGGGAATTGGTTCCAGGACCAACAAAATTTGTGGGTGCTGAAGTCCCTTATATAAAATGCTGTAGTGTTTGCATATGAGTTAAGCACATCCTACTATACATTTCAAATTATCTCTAGGTTATAACTAATGACTGATACAATGTAAATGTTAGGTAAATATTTTTATACTCTGTTGTTTAGGGGATAATAACAATGGAGAACTGTTCATTTGTAGTGGAGATGCAACTTTTCTTTTTCAATATTTGTAGTCCATGGTTAGGTGAACCTGTGAATGTGGAACCCATGGATGGGGGGGTCAACTGTAATTAAATGGTGCATACACATAGTTTTAGTAAGCAACCTCCAGGTATCTGGCCATGGATTGGGGGGTCAACTGTAATTAAATGGTGCATACACATAGTTTTAGTAAGCAACCTCCAGGTATCTGGGAAATTCTATACACATTTTGGCTAACACACACCATTTTATTTTTTTGTTGGCCAATTGTCTATCTCTAGTGTTAGTGATTAATATGAGCTACAAGTAAAGACAAGCATGATAAAGTCAAATATTACGCTTCAGAGAAATGAGATTCCCATAATAACTGAGACATTAAATCTGCCCTGTGCCTCAGTATCCCAAAATATAATTTGAAAGTGTTGAAATGAAAGCCAATCAAATATGTTCTTTGACATCTTTGAAGCTTAAAACTGTAGGTATTTTTTTCTTCCAAAACTGCCATCTTGAGTGATTAAAGATATATTTTAATGATACTAGCAGCATTATATGCATTTCAGCACATATTTGTAGCTTTCTTTAGTTAATAGAAAATGCAATTTAACATATGTTAATAAAACTATTTTTTCACATACTTTTGATTTTTTGAATTGGCGAAACACTTACTGTTTCAAATTTAATGAATAAAATGTTTAGTGAGGTTTGGATACAAAACTAAGGTGAGTATATAATTAATGAGTCTTTAAAAATATTGTATTTTGGAAAATATATTTTGTATTAAGCTTATTTTTAAAAAGATTTATTTATTTTATTTGAAAGGAAGAGTTACAAAGAGAGAAGAAGAGGCAGAGAGAGAGAGAGAGAGAGAGAGAGATCCTCCATCTGCTGGTTCAATCCCCAGATGGCTGCAATGGTCAGGGCAGAGCCAGGCCAAAGCCAGGAGCCAGGAGCCAGGAGCTTCATCCAGGTCTCCCAAGTAGGTAGCAGTGCCCCAAACACTTGGGCCACCTTCTGCTACTTTTCCCAGGCCATTAGCTGGATTGTAAGTGGACTCGAACGGGCACAATACCACAACACCAGCCCCTGGAAAATATCTTAAAAGGCATAACTAATATAGCATTTCAAGTAAGTGAGCATAATTTAGGCATGAATGTAGCCTTCTAAATTTTTTTTTCTGGTAAGAAAGATACTGTTTGTTTAAAACCATTGACCTTGGGGCTGGTGCTGTGGCGCACAAGGTTAATTCTCTGCCCGTGGCACTGGCATCCCATATGGGCTCTGGTTCTAGTCCTGGCTGTTCCTCTTCTAATCCAGCTCTCTACTATGGCCTGGGAAAACATTAGAAGATGGCCCAAGTGCTTGGGCCCCTGCACCTGCATGAGAGACCTGGAAGAAGCTCCTGGCTCCCGGCTTCAGATCAGCGCAGCTGCGGCCATTGCGGCTATTTGGGGAGTGAACCAATGGAAAGAAGACCTTTCTCGCTGTCTATTCCTCTCAATGTCTGTAACTCTACCACTCAAATAAATAAATAAAATCTTAAAAAAAACATTGACCTCATTATCTGTGACTGAAGCAGTATGAATTATGGCTAAGAACAATGGCTCTGAAGCCAAAAATTGTGAGGATTAAACAATGTGTACTCATTAAATTACACAATGCCTAGAATGCAGTAAGACTTCCTTCATTCCTATGTTTCCTATTAAGCGTTATTATCTACCAACTATCACATAATCAGATAATACAATGTAAAGTTACTATAAATTGTCATAGTTAGTCATTTATGAATCTGCTTTAAATGTTTCTAAGTGGTTCATTGAAATCATATAGACCAAGAGGTGAAAAATTGGAGTTGTACAAAATTCCATGGTATTGTCATAAGATAAAAACATAGTACTCAGATACTCAGGTGAAAACTAATTCTTCATTAATAAGGAGGTGCTTTCATATTGCAAAAAGGACTAGAAAGGTCTTACTGTGGAAGATAAGAATTCAGCCTATGAGATATATTTAATTATAATTGCTTCAGAATCCTCCAAGAAACTTTCACATCTGTGATCACACATAATTCTCATGGGGACATTGCATGGTAATCAGAGTGGGCTTAAAAATCTTCCTTTAAGAATGGAAGAAACTGACCCTCAGAGAGGATGTGACTTATCTAACATCACACGGCAGAAGTGAGGTGAAGCTAACTGGGGTGACAACTTTATCCCCTCTTTGAGTCCTGTGACCACTAATATCTTTACTGAAAAAGTGGACTTCAGCAAAAGATCTTGGCTTTCTGGCTAAAATATTTGTTGTATATATTTTTAAATAAAGCTTTTATAATTATAGGTCATCAAACTTAGTAAAAAAAATCTTTCAATGATTTTAGAACACAAATGTACTCTAAAATTACTTCTCTGGGTTAGTGTCTTAAGTTGGCTACAGTTGAGTTGGCGACAGTCCAATCTTGAAATGCTATTCTTCCGATGAGAGGCTGGGATAATCAGGCAATGAAGGCGAGCAACAGCACAATCTACTTATGGTACTTTGTGGTGCTTAGAGATAAGAGTCACTACAACTCCCAAAGTATCATACGCTTTGACTTCTGTAAATGCGAAGGGACCCTGCATAAGGCATTTCTAAGAGATTAACTTGATTTTCTAAGTGAGAAATGGAACCTTAGAAGCAATAAAATTATAGAACTGTTGATGTTTGTTCTTAATCCAAATCAATAATTTAATCCTCATACAGGTTTAAGAATCAATGTTTTATTTTATTTTTTAATATAAAAATCAATCTTTTGGGATGAACACAACCTTTACATGAATATTTTTATCTCTTGAAATGCTGTAAGCTAATGTATCTTTATCATAGTGAAAAAAAGGTGTGAATTCTAGGTGAATGGCAATTGGACCCTAGAAACACAAGGTTTTCAGTTTGCTCAAGACATGCAAGTGAGAAGTTGGTTATAAAACAGAACTAGACTAATAATTGCAAGATACTTTGCAAGAGTTTACAATGCTGCTGCAATTTTCTGAGGTCTATAATTATAGCATTTAAAGAAAATGAAAATTATGCACAATATACATAGACAATAGCTAAAGAAAAGTATAAACTGAATACAAAACATATGATATTGCAAAGAAGGAGTCATTTCAGTCAAAAAACACAAAAGAAAAATGAACCAAATTGAAAATAGAAAGGCTGGTAAGAAGGTTAAATGTGGTAAAAAGGTTGAGGCTCTGGAATTTTGCTATCCAAGGTTTGACTTCTGTTTTCCCATTTATATCTTGAGCAAATATGTTCATCTCTGTGAGTTTATCTCCATCTAAAAGTGAGACAGTAATTTTACTCTTTATTAGGTTATTATCAAGATTAAAAAAGACATATACGTACAGTGTGTTGCATAGTTTTTGGTACAAACAAATGCTCAATGAAAATGATCTATCAGTTGACCTTTTATTAGATTATATAAAATGATGTTATTATCTATTAAATTATTTGTTATTAATTAATCTGAAATAGAATTGGAAAGATTTCAAATATCATAACCAGAATAAAGTAATACCCTCTAAATAGGTGGTTGAAATTAATGTGGATTAAGTAGTACACTTATACATTGTTCTTGCTTTCAAGTCAAAACAACTGTGATTTAGTAAGTTAACAGGATCATCTATCTGACAACCTTGCCTATTCACTAAAATTTCAATAATGCAATTTCAATTTGGAAAGACTTTTCCTCTAGCTCTGATAAAGTAAAATTCTAATTAAGAAACCTGGGATTCAGGTTTTGCTTAGAAATTAATAATTAAAAATGTTATTAATTCAATCATTGTCTATCAAAGGCCTACAAAATGATTCCTTAAATTTAAAGTATTCTTATTCATTGGACATTATTAAATATAAGATACTTTAAATTAAACCCACACAAAACATTATGCAACAGCAGTATTTCTTAGATATAGCACTAATGCAATGTCTATGATTGTTAATTATCCTCCTCTTCACTCACCTGTAGACCAGCTAAGAAAAATTCGTGTTTAGCTACGTCAGGATATCAGACCAGTCTCAAATATAAACAACATAACTCTGGTACTACCCTTAACCTGGTACATAGCTTGGCAACACGTGTTTTGCTGAAAATCACTACAAAGGAAAACTGGGCCTAATCAGACCCTACACAGCAAGCAGCCGGATCCTTGCCTTCCCTGGGTCAAGGGCTCATCCTCAGGTAGGGTGAGCCCCAGGACTTACTGCTGTGCTATCAAATGAGAGCAAACTTTCTGTCAATCAGGATTTTCACTGAAATACAAGAAATTTGCTTTGAATTTGAGAAAGAGGGAATTTGAGCACGAGCATTATCTCCTGCTAAATATTTTTATATGCATGCTTATTCTAAAAACAATGGGAAATATAAAGTAGTTCATTCAAGGCAATTTTGTAAAAAAAAAAAATCCTGAAATTTATTTTTCATTACTACTTTGACAACCAGTGTTCTGAGTAGTCTCCCTGAGAAGGAAGATTTTTAGAAAACAATGATCAACCTGCAATAGTTCTCTCAGTTAACCCAGAAGTTAACATAACTGTGCCCACGGTCCATTTAACTTAATGACTTGCCTGTCCTGGAATTGCAGATAGGACTTGCAATAATCATCTCCCGCCAGAGTGCTGTGGACCAGTCTTCTATCAATTGTTTAGAAAAAAGTCATTCCTAAATACCCAGTCCCCGACCTGAAATGACAAAATGTTCAAGGGAGAGATTGTGCTCCTGAATCGCAGCATCACAGGGGGAAACCTGATGAGGTCATCGACTGTAATATGTCGCATGATAATGAAGTTGGGGACTTAACATCTTGGTAAGGGTGAGAGGTGCTTTTCCGCATTAAACAATGCAAAACCAAAGCTGCCTGTGACTGCAAGCTGGCTTTGTAGTTTCACACCAAAGTCCTGATTTTACAGGCAGGATTCAGGCAACACCACAGCCCTCTGTGTGATGTGAAAATATTACCTTCCTAGATTTGGAGAGGGTGTGATAAGCCAGTTTCTTTTTGTCTAAAGTAGTAATAGAGAGGCTATGCTTCCAACAATAAAAAAAGAATTACACTTTGGCGAGAGAATAGTAAAGGTTTCCAGCACTACACAGGCCAACCAAATGTCTTCTTCTGCCATGTAAATGCAGTGAAAGGATATCTGCACTAAATTACAGGATTTATAGTTCTGAGAGAAATGAAACCATGTAAAGATCATTTTTGCATTAAAATTTGGTTTTCTCTACTACTATATATTTTAAAAATATAGGTGTCTTTTACTAATGAAGTACATCACAGCATATTATGTTCTGCATTTTGTGAGAACTAGGCAATTTATAAATGCTATTCACATTTAATTAGTAGTCATTTCTTCTCCATAAGCATATTTACCCAGATCTCTTGTTCCTACGGCAACCCAGTGAGTACTACAGCTACAAGAACAGCCTACACTAGCCTAAAAAGGGACGGAGATTAATGAGCAAGCTCAATATTAAGACTATAATGCAAAAGACCAAGCAATAAGATTGGTGAGAGAAGCATTACAAAGAAACCTCAAGTAGGAATCTCTTATTTCAATAAGCCTATTTATAGCAGCAAAGATTTTATTTATTCAAGGGTGCCTATAGTATAAAGTACAAGAGATGATTCATTTAGGACTAAGTTCTGTTTAATTGGCTAACCACTTAGGTGCAGTGTTATACATACACATACATATACACATACATGTATATAATCATAAGTTGCTTAGCACACTTATCAAGGGACTATATAAACAAAATTACAAGGGATTGTGTTTAGGGATGGAAACAGGCAGTCTTTAAATTCAGTTTTGATATAAAAAGACATCAGGAAATGTTTAGTGAACCATTCTTAAATGTGAGTGTTTAATTATTTCAGAGTACTTTTCCGGTCAACTTTTTATTATACTTCTAATATTTCAATCATTATGAAACAGTTGATTTAAGAATAAATAACAGGAGCATTGTCAAGAGACCAGTACAAAATTAAACAGGTAACAAAAATTTTGCATTTCCATTCTGCTTACACATGACATTTCTTAATGGAAAGACTGAAGTGAGAGAGGTAGATGTAAGAAACTGAGATCTGAATATGTTTAACAAGCTACTTAATTTTACTATTCCAAGTAGAGACAAATTATAGATAATTAAAAATTATTTAAACTTCTGATGAAAATAAGACAAAACAACAACAAAACACCCAAACTTCTGGAATCAAACTATTCTTGCTTTGCACATTGCTGCTTGTTGGCAAATAAATTTTGCACATTGTTGTTCCTTTGTCTCTTAAAACAATATGTGGGAGAGACATTGATTATCAAGAAGGGCAATTCGGAAGTGTATAAGCCTTGTTTTCAAATCGTGCGTGGTAACCGTGACAGGCTGTCTTCAGAGCTGGACAGTTTGCTCTTGCTACAACATCATTGAGGCAACTGCGTGGTTACCAAGCCTCTCAGTTGTCCTGCTTAGTAGCAAAGAGCACAAATGATTCCTCCTGACCTTTCTCCATGGCTTCATTAACTCTAACCTGCAAACAACAAGTAAAAGAGAGACGCTTTTTGCAGCCCCCTCTGATAAAACTGATCAGAAGAAGTGACTGCTCAGCAGCTGAGCAGGAGACTGGGTCCAGCTCCTGTGCTAAGTGAGGGCAAGTTCAGGGTGTGGCAAGAAGTGCTTGCCATGTGTGCACCATCGTTCCTTTCATTCTGACCAGGGCATTTCCAACTTGTTTCCTTATAGACCTACAAGGGTAACTGTAGACGTGAAACAGTTTGGAAACCTTCTGTTGAGTTATTAGTCAATAGTGAAACTATTTTATGTGAATCTATAAATTAAAAAAGGATACTATTTTATAGAGATTAATCTGGGCAAATATTAAGCAATTCTATTGTCTCAAATCCAGGTGCATAATATAATGTCAACTCCTTTTTAAGGATTACCTCACACTTACTACTTGTGATTTTCCTTTGTGAAAATGCACCTTTACTGAAAACCCTTGTCTATGCAGTGGATTAATTATGCTCAACAATTAAATCACAAGGCGTTTCTTTCCCAAGTTCAGCATTTCTATAGGCACTTTTGTGCCTGTATGGAGTATATTTTAATATCAAAGAATGCAGCAACTTAAATGCCATTCCCTGGGTTTTAGGGAAAAGCAATATAGAAGAATAAATAGGATCAATTCCAACAACAAAGAACCCCCTCCATTTCAAATCAAACAATAAATGCAAATAGTAGAACTAAACCAGAGCAGAGAGGTAAGGGTGAGCACCATACTCTGAGTTTTCCTTCCTGAAAATGTTCACCAGCCTGTTTTAGATGAGACTATTCTGCTATTTTAAAAAAGGTATACATCATAATCGGCCATAAGTGAATCCTCCTCACTCAGCTTCCCAGGTAGAATTAAAATGCAGTCCCAGAGGTACCCAGACATGAAAGCTGAATCCTCTGGCTTCAGACAATGAGCACAGAGGAGCAGCTAACTTCTTAAATAAGCACAATTAAATTTCTATACACTCATTTTCTCCCTTCCTGTGTTTTCATCGTAGGGATATTGGAGGGGGAAAACAATCAACTGGAGGCTGCTTCTTTAGAAGGCAGTCAGGTACTCCTAACCTAATTAGCATTAGCCCCCTTTGAAAATAAATCCCCTGAATCCTGCAGCTCCAAAGTCACCTCCCCTTACTCCTCCATATACATACACAAACACCTGGTCAGAGCCAAGCAGCTTGCTAGATAGAGCCCTTCCTGCCGTGACCCCCAGCAAACCGCACTAAAGAGGGATTTGCCACGACCTCCCTCCAGGGAAATCAGGTAAAACAACACCAAGGGGGGGTGGTGGGAGTGTGGTGCAGGCGACTTGCTTTGTCTGTGTTCAAACTTCTGCCCACGCCACCACAAAATACGGCCTGGAAGCTGCTCCAGTCTGGAATCCTCCATGCTCAAACAGAAGGCTCAGAAAAGAATGGAGATTTGCAGATCTGATAATGAGCCAGTTAATGACATAAATGATACCTCAAGAACCTCACTAAACCATCCAGGTCCTACAATTTAATCTGTAATAAATACTCCTGCATCATTGCGAGATGGCTGCTCATAATGGCAAATGAAATATGCTGGTATGATAGGTACAATAAATCTGGATTTTCCTATGGTTCCCTCAGGCTAGAACAATATGTAACCACAGTGCGCACTGTCAGGATGAGCAGATCTCAAAGCCATCATAAAATCTAAATGGGGACTAATTAGGAGGCCCTTCCCTTCCAGAGTTACTATTTCTATTGACATTTTCCATGCATGAGCCCCTCCATAACATCATAAGTCACCAAGATAAGAACTCCCTAGATTATAGGGAAAAAGCGTTAATGGAGAAGTTGAACTCAAAGGCGATGCATAAATTTTCCTTTTGATGCAATGGGAAGTCTGTGTTCAGTACTTTCTTTACAAACTTTCAAGCCATGAACAGGGTACTTTTTAATCCCTCTGCACGCACTTTTCCCTGCCTGGCCTGTCCCAGTCTCTCAGCAGCAGCAGTGTGAGTGTCAGGTGGTACCCAGGGAGGATATTAAAAGAGAGTGGACTGCTGTAAAAGTGATGACCTCGAATCAGGAGGGCAGCGGGGGCTGCACTGAGCAAGTTGACTTGTGGGTCAGCGCCTTTTAGCCTGAAGGTTGGGACTTTCCTAAAGACCATTAAAAATCAGACTTTCCTAAAATTCTTCTGAGCAGGAATGTGGCACATTTCCCTAAACCGGCCCTTTCTAAGCCGGGAGGTAAATTAATTCCTTTGATTAATGAGGATGCCACAGGTCCTTAGAAGAGGTGAGATGGGCTATATACACGTGTGTGTGTGTGTGTGTGTGTGTGTGTGTGATTTTGTGCTTGTAAATGAGATCTCCAGGTAGCCTTAAGTGGAAAGAAGCGAGCAGAACCAGAGTAACAGTGTCATATAAGATTTCTCTTTTACCATTGACCAATAATATGGCAAGTTGTTTAACTTTCTGAAAAGCAAAGTATTCATAAAAAAATAAGAGTAAAAGAGCTAATTCTATAGCCATGCTGTAAGGTTAAAATGCATCTATTACTGGCAAAATTTGTTGTTTTACTTCAAAATAAGAAAAGTAGGGAAAGACCATGAAAAGGGGATTTGCAATTCATTACTCTTACTTCTCAATCTTTATTTTAAGCAAAAGGAAAAGGCAAATATTGTTGAGGGAGAGTTGTCTTATGAGACATAGGTCCTATACTAAAGAGGCATGTTCTTGTTCCTAGTTTAATTAGTTGCAATCACTAGCTGACTTTTTATTTGTTCAAGTATTTTTGCTAACCAAATGAAAAGCTGAGTAATGAGCAGAGGCAATGTCACTCAGCAAGTCAGTTCTGTAGGAATCTATTAGGAATTTCATAGTAGATATGATTTGGGTCCTCAATTTTTTAAATTGTAGACAGGGTTTCAGCAGCAACTAGGATCAGCTACATTTGTGCCTAAAAGCGAGTAATATAGAAACCTCCATTGTGAGATGCAAAACTGGCTATATTATCTATTAGATTAGCCACTAGGAAAATACATATGTATATATGTCCAAAAGTTCATGGAAGAATGGAATTAAAATATATATTTGTTTAAAAATTCATGGAAGATTAAAAATTAAAAGAGCAATTTTTTGAAATCCATGCATAATTTTTTCATCATACATGTTTTAATGACCTATTTGACTCCACATATGTATAATTTCAAAATTTTTTGCAGAGAAGTAAACTTAGTTTTTAACTCTATTTTACATGAACTTTATGAAGTTCTTTGAACATTCTGCTATTACATCATACTCTATGCAGCAGAGAAAAGATTCTTAGGTTACTGTTTGGCAAATAGTTTTCTATACAAATGCTTTGTGATGCCTGAGTTAAGATTAAACTGGTGGTATCTCCTAAGATAAATAACAGCTTTATGTACACATGTATAGATTTTCCAGTTATGTTTAAAATTTTGCTTTATGTTCTTATCTTCAGTGAAGTTGAGTTTGTAAATTATTATTTCAGTCATTGTTATGGCCAATTGTATAAACTTTGATGAACTCAATTCATTGGTTTGTCTTGGCTAATGAAATAGTTTCTGCCATCTCATATTGAAAATTGTGAACATGTCTTCAGAGGGTTTTATATTTTTATTTTTTTTAAATATCTTATTTATTTGAGAGGTAGAGTTACAGACAATGAGAGGAAGAGACAGAGAGAAAAGTCTTCCTTCCGTTGGTTCACTCCCCAAATGGCTGCAACTGCTGAAGCTACGCTGAGCCGAAGCCAGGAGCCAGGTGCTTCTTCCTGGTCTCACATGCGGGTGCAGGGCCCAAGCACTTGGGCCGTCTTCCACTGCTTTTCCAGGCCACAGCAGAGAGCTGTACTGGATGAAGAGCAACCAGTACTAGAACTGGTGCCCATATGGTATGCAAGCGCCACAGGCAGAGGATCAACCTAGTACGCCACAGTGCCAGCTCCAGGTTTTGTATTTTAAAAAATATAGTAATTGCCTATAAACATTATAAGGACATCAATGGGATGTGGATGTAAAGAATTTTTAAGCCTAATACAGCATTTACACTTTGAAGTCTTTTTTATGTTGAAAGTATAGATTGAATCTGAAATATTTGAGATAAAAATTACTGTTAATTAGAGCATTAAATAGTTTTCTTACACCGTTTTCATAATTTTATTTTATTTTTATTTTTTCCCAAAGAGATCTTTTATTTAATGAGTACAAATTTCATAAGTACAACTTTAGGAATATAGTAATTCTTCCCACTATACCTGCTCTCCCACCCCTACTCCCACTCAACTCCTTCCTCCTCTCCATTTCCAGCCCCATTCTTCATTAAGATTCATTTTCAATAAACATTATTGATTAATTAACTTTATTAACACAGAAGACCATGTCTATACTAAGTAAAGATTTCAAAAATTTGTATACACACACACACACACACACACACACACACAAACTGTTTGAGAACTGGTTTTACAGTTAATTCTCATAATACCCCTCATTGAGAACAGAAGTTCTGCATGGGAAGTTAAGTGCAGAGTGACTCCTGTTGTTAATTTAACAATTAACACTCTTATGTATGACATCAATGATCACCTTAGGCTCTTTACATAAGCTGCTAAGGCTATGGAAGCCTTTTGAATCCACAGTCTCTGTCAGTATTTAGACAAGGCCACAAGCAAAGTGGAAGTTATCTCCTCCCTTCAAAAAGGAGATGGCCAGTTCTTTCCACTGAGGTCTCTCTCACAGAGATCCTTCATGTAGGACATTTTTTCCTACAGTGTCTTGGCTTTCCATGCCTAGAATGCTCTCATGGGATTTTCAGCCAGACCAGAATGACTTCAGGGATGATTTTTAGGTCAGAGTGCTGTTTAAAGTGGATGTCATTCTATGCATCACCTGTGTCCACCTGTGTGGACTGCTTGCTATGTTGGAACATTCTCTCCTTTTTAATTCTATATATTATTATTATCAGGTATTTGATCTTGTTTATATGATCCCTTTAACACTTAATCCTATCTAGATTATTACTTTAACACTTAATTTGGTCACTTTGACACTTAAGGTGGCATTTTTACCATCCATCTTAGTGGGATTTGGGGTCCCATGGTAAGGTTTTTAACTGTACCCCTAGAAATTAGTCCATATGAATGTATGCAGAACTCTACAGCTTTACAGTTACAAACTTCCTCCTCTCTATTATTTCCACTCTTTTTATTGAGATCTATATTCAATTGACTTTATACACATGATTACCTGTATGTTAAGTAAACAGTTCAATAAATAGTATGAAGGAGAGAAAAAAATAAAACTGTTCCTCGACAGTCAAGAGAAGGACTGTTGAAGTCATTACTTCTCAAAGTATCAATTTCAGTTCTACAGATTTGCTTTTAGGTACTCTGTTAGTTATCACATATCTGGGAGAACATATCATATTTGTACCTTAGGAACTGGCTTATTACACTAAGTATGATGATTTCCAGATTCATCTTGTTTGTTGCAAATGACTGGATCTTATTCTTTTTTATGGCTGTGCAGTACATATCCCATAATTTCTTTATCCAGTCTTCAGTTGACGGGCATTTAGGTTCATTCCATATCTTAGCTGTTTGTGAACTGAGTTGCAATAAACATGGGGGTGCAGATAACTTTTATTTGCTTATTTCATTTCCCTTGGGTAACTGCAAGGAGTGGGAAGGCTGGGTTGTATGGTAGGTCTATATTCAGATTTCAGAGGTATCTCCAAACTGTCTTCCATGGTGGTTTTACCAGTTTACATTCCTACCAACAGTAGAGTAGGGTACCCTTTTCCCCACATCCTCTCCAGCATTTGTTGTTTGTTGATTTCTGTATGAAAGCCATCTTACTGGAGTGAGGTGAAATCCCATTGTGGTTTTGATTTGCATATCCCTGATGGCTAGTAATTCCTGAACATTTTTTTCATGTGTCTGTTGGCCATTTGGATTTCTGCTTTTGAAAAATGTTTAAGTCCTTCGCTCATTTCTTAACTGGGTTGTTTGTTTTGTTGTTGTGGAGTTTCTTGATCTCTTTATATATGCTGGTTAATAATCCTTTATCAGTTGCCTAGTTTGCATTTAACTTCCCCCATGCTTTCAACTGCCTCATCACTTTCCTGTTTCTTTTGCAGTACAGAAACTTCTCAATTTGATGTAATCCCATTTGTTAATTTTGGCTTTGAGTGCCTGTGCTTCTGAGATCTTTCCTAAGAACTCCGCCTGTGCCAATGTCTTGCAGGGTTTTCCCAATGTTCTCTAACAATTTGATGGTATCAGGTCATAGATTTAGGTCTTCAATCCATTTTGAATGAATTTTTGTGTAAGCTGTAAGATAGGGGTTCTGCTTCATACTTCTGCATGTGTAAATCCAGTTTTCCAGTTTCTTGTAGTGTTGATGAATATTTCTTCTATACCCAATTTGCTTAGAGTTTTCATGATGAAAAGCTGTTGTATTTTATCAAATCCTTTTTCTGAATTTATTGAGATAATCAAATGATTTTTGTTCTTCAGTTTGTTAATGTGATGTATCACATTGATTGTTGGTGGAATGTAAAAGTACAACTTTGGACAGTGATTCAGCAGTTCTCTATAAATGAAAAGGTACCTACGACCAACAATTATACGCCTGAGGAGTAATATAGAGAAAGAAAACACATTCACCAGAGGACTTCTACAAAAAATATTCAGTTATTTTACTCATAGCAGTCCAAGGTGGATAAATATTCAAGTGTATTTTTGTTTGTCAGCAAGAAATCATTAACAAATATGATTAATAAATGCTTATTATATTTATAAAATAGTACAGTAAATTCAACAAATATAATAAATATATAAAGGCTATTATGGAAACCATCATAAAAATTTAGTGGAAGATGTGAAAATAGGCCAATAAATGGAGAGATATACCACATTCATGGATTGAATGATTCAATATCTCAAAGATATATCAATTATCCATTAATTGATTTATAGAGGAGATGTCTTATTACTTGTGTTTGTGTGTGTGTGTGTATTTTGACTAATTAAATTTAATCTTTTTGTGGAAGAACAAAAACCCAAGAAGTACCAGAATATTTTGCAGGAAAAATAACAGTGAGGAAAAATTTGCCAAGGTAATGAGGATAGTATGGCATTGAAATTAGTTATATAAGCTATCAACAACATAAAAGAAATTTAAAATAAGGCTCACATGAAATCTTGATATATGACAAAATTAGCATTGAAGACAAATGGGATAATAAATGGAACTTGCTTATCCGTGTGTAAAAAAGAAACAAACTGGGTTCCTACCTTCCACCATGCACAGTCAGTTGAAGGTAAAATCAGAATTCAAATATGGAGCCAAAAGTTTAAAAAAAAATAAAATTAGCATCTTGATAGGTGAGGTAATGATTTTTTAAGACTAAAAAACAATCACAATAAGTGAAATTAAAAACCCACATTAAGAGTTTGTATCAACCACAGGAAACAGAAAAAATAAAAAGATAAGTTATTTGAAGACTTTTGCAACATACATCAAATAAAATGTTAATATCTAGAATATTTTATATATATTATACAAGCATTAGAAATATAAGTTGTCACAACTACTTTGAAAAACTATGTAACATTTAATAAGGTTGAAAATATTCATAGTCACCAATTTAGTAATACCCTAAAGAAAACCTTGCAAATATGTACATGGAAACATGTAAAAATATTTTTGCAATAGTCTTGATTAAATTAATAGAGAAGTCTGGAAATAATTTAATTGTTCACTGACAGGATAGTTCAACAATAACATTAAAGAGAAGAGAAAATAAAGTCTGCTCAGGTACATGTACCAACATGGATATTTGTGAGTATATGCTTTTTTTGTTTTTGAAATAACAAGTTAACAGAAAAATACATACACTGTGATAACATTTATATAAAGTCCACAGAACTGTAAAATTAAATAACATATATATCACTCTCTTATTGCCACTGGTTTGAGTGGATTTCTTTCACTTAGTGTAAAAGGAGCCCTAACATGTATGGTGGGATTCTGAAGGAAGAGTGATGGAGGAAGAGGAATGTCTGAAGAGCTCTCAGAACCTGGGACATAGTGTGATGACTCAGAGTTCTAGACTGTGGGTAGGAATCTGCAACCATTAAGAGGTTGGCAACAGAGATATTTTGACAAGGTCAGAGACAGCATCAGGAGGCATGCGGAAGGAAAGACTGAAGATGATGGTAGTGGGTGTCTGAAACCAGACTTGCTCCATTACATAGTTTCCCTATTGGGAAAGTACTTTCTATCTTTATTAATGTGATGTGGGGCAGACGGTGAGAACAACGTGGGGACAGAGTGGCCCCTCAGGGTTTTATGAGAGTCTGACTTTTCTTCATCATTCTGTGAGCAGACTGAACAATGTGAACATGAAGTAATTGTTGCATGGTGTTTGATCATCAAGGCCTGTTCCAGTTTAAGAAAAGCAAAACTGACAGAAAATACAGGGTTTGGAAAAGGTCCAAAGACCATCAAAAATGATGAAATCATTGAAGAATGGAAAATCTGAGGGTGAGTTAAAGGAGCTGGGCTTTTAAACCGAGGCAACCTGAGCCTGCTAGAACACTGGGAATGTGGATGATTATTGAGGCTCCCAGAGACCAGCTGTTCTTCCTGATGACAGAGGATGTGACTGTGGGAGGTGAGCTAACACTTCAGCAAGAGGGGGCTACAAAAGCTAGAAGGAAGAACCTCACCACATGTCAGATTCTTACGTTCTATCTCATGTTATTAAAAGACTCACAGCTGCCTGCTCTAAAGTGGCTTCTTCAGAACAGGGTGTGGGGGTCTAAAAGACCCTGTAGGTGCTGCCACTATTGTTCTATGAATATTATTGATTTCTAGGCTTTATTGAAAAGTTTAATTTCTGACATTTGCAAGTGGTAATTTGGAGACTATATCATCATGTCTTTCACAAATTATTTAGCAGAACTGAGAGAAATAAGGATTTGAAACGTATTCAGCTCTTTTAAGTATCAAAACAAGAATTCATATCTCTGAGATTTTAATTTTTACTATTTATTTTATTTGTTTGAAAGGCAGACAAGGAGAGTGAGAGAGTGTGAGAAAAAGAGAGATCTCCCATTTAATGAACTGAATCTCCCATTTCCTGCAACAGCCAGGACTGCTGCAGGCCAAAACCTTGAGTCAGAAATTCACTGCAGATCTCTTAGAAGAATAATGAGGATCCTAAGAATTGAGCCATTGCTGACTACATTCTGGAGTGCACATTAGCAGGAAGCTGCAATAGGGAACACAACTGGAAATTGAACCTAGGCATTTTGGGTACCTCTAGTGGTGTCTTAACTCCCATGCCAAACACTCTCTTTTCATGACATTTTCAATGGTATCTGAAATTTAAGACACCTATGACTTCACCAGATATGTATATACATATTGTTGAGGAGAAAATAATGAAATTCTGGTGTTTTTTTTTGAACTAACATGAAATTTTCTCTACGAAACCACAATGTACAAATCATGTGAAAGCATTCCTGTTTCCTGCTCTGAGGTATGGAACAAAGATCCTGCATGAAACATCTTATTCTGTGCAGGTAGCATCTGGTATACATTTGTGTGTGTGTGTGTCAGAAACCTGCACTTACTGCTCTTTCCAGTGAGTTAGAGAAAAGAACCATAATCATAACTTTACCCCAGGAGTATCCCTGGGATATTATCAAAGGTGGTTCATATATCAGTCTTGGATATCAATAAAATACCCTGAATCCATGACACCTTATATTGAGAAATAACTCTGTATCCCATGTTGAGATATAAGAAACTGAAGGTGTTGCAAGTTCCCTAGCTACTTGAGTGGAGGCATTGCTTAGAGGAATTGTCTTCAGGAACTCAAGATAACACTATAGTTAAGAAGATTGTGATGATTTTATGCTTTTTGCTGTATGCAGGACTTTCGGTCTTCATTGTTGAAGCTGATCTGAAAGAACAGGAACTAATACTCAGCAAATTTGTAGTGCTGAGATCTTCAATCACACATGGTAACAATGTAACACTTTTTACTATGTTTCCAGGGTTTCATTGCCCTGGAAACAAATTGATACCACCCATATATATTCTTTGGCAGGTACCATTAAAAAATGTCTACTTTTCATGGCATCAAGAAATAAAAGAATCTACATTTCAACCTGTGTTTTTTCTTGCCCAATTACTATTGAACACTTTTTTAAGAGATTTATTTGAAAGTCTCAGTTATAGCGAGAGAGGGAGAAACAGAGAGAGGAGAGAGATCTTATATCCACTGGTTTACTTCCCAAATGATAGCAATGACCAAGGGTGGGCCAAGGCAATGCTAGGTGCCAGGAGTTTCTTTTGGTATCTGACATGGGTGCAAGGGCCTAAGCACGTAGGCCATCTTCCACTGCTTTTTCAGCCCCATTAGCAGGGATCTGGATGGGAAGTGGAGCAGCTGGGACTGGAACTGGCTCCCAAATGGGGTGCTGGTGCTACAGACAACAGCTTAACCAGCTGTGCCACAGCTTCAGCCCTTGTTGCACACTTTTGACTGAAAGTCTGTGTGCATGAAGTTTCTCTTTCTTCCATGAATGATGCAGGCTTCTATTTCTCTTTGCAAAACCTATTGTAACCACAGCCTAACTCTATTCTCTTTATTTGCAATCACAGTTTCAGCAGACTTCAGTCAGAGTCAGAATCCCTGCCATGCTCTGCTTTGTTTTGCCAGCCTAGGAGAAGAATCTAGACAACAGCTTGGAAAAGTACAACCACAAATCTCACCAGTTCAGCCACTTAACAATGGAAAAGAAAAAGTTTCTGAAGCCATAGCAAAATGTTTATACCACCCTTTCCAAACTGGCACTATAGCCTATGTCTTGAGTTGCACTATTATTCTTAGATACAATACCAGGAAGTAAAAAGACATCTTTCTCACCCCTTCAACTAGAGCATTGCATACAGTCTGAATCAATCTAGTTCTATATCGGATCCTTTAATTGGTAGTAGAGACATATGGGTAGAAGGTAGTCAGAATTCTGATAACTGATAATATCTCCCTGGTCAAAAAGTCCATGATATGCCTAATGCTGTATTTGTTATCCAGCTTTTCTTTTGAGTCTCAGTTACCCTCCATGTTGAAATTATGTCCATTTAATTCAAGTTAGAGTAAGTCATTCTTATTCATACCAAGAGTTTTTTCTAATATCTCCCATGCACAGCTTTTTTATAATAAGATAGTTTCCGTGAACATGTTGAAGACACACCATACACATGAATTTCAAATTCTTTTCTGCAAAATAAACATTTTAATTCTATTTCCCAGAATACCCACATATATCTACCACTTTCTGTATATTTTGAGCTATATCAAAGTTTATATGCATATGCATAAATAAATAACACACACTTATATGTTATACACAATATACATATACAAATAGAGAGAGAGACCTTATTGTAGTTCCATTAGTTTACTTCCTATTTTCCAGTGATATTGATTTTGCATTTATATTTGATTAGATTCTACTAAGCTTTTAATAATATTTTATGATACTGAAAATCCAATGAAAAGTTTTAGAAGATAAAAAAAATGCTATTTCTTATCAACTGATTGATTCCTATAATCCCCCTTAATTCAGAAATGTTTTCTTTGTGATTCTAGCACTTTTTTTTTTTTAAGTGGATGAGGCATTTGTTTGGTATACAACATAGACTGGTTGTACTAGTACGAGTTAAATTAGATCAGATTGTAGTGACTTTGCAGAACAAAATAGTTTCTAACTCTTGTTCCATGTCCAAGGAAGGCTGGCAAGAAAAGAGGAGAGTGTCTGTACTGCAGAATTACCAGATATCCAAGCCAATGGAGCCTCCCTCATCCAGATCAAACATCACTAGTGACCAAGACAGGGGAGGAGAGGAAACCAAGAGAATTGTCAAAGGGCTTGCACTGTCTTTGCCCGCAGTTAAATTTTCCAGAGTTGGTCCTTGGTCTTGCCTAACGGCAAAGTCACTGGGAAATGTAGTTTCTATTATGCACCAGGAGAAAGATTATGAAATGCATTTGATGCACATTTTCTCTGCCACACTATCCAAAATGTAAGTAGATTATATGTTCCACTATGCGCTTCTATCTGGCATGTGCATTCTGAAAGAAAGGAAGCATTCTACAAAACTCAAGGCTTGTTTTACTTACTTAATGCCTACTAAGTTAAAGTGAAATTTATTGTCTGTTTTGCTGCACCATGTGGAGGTGTCACAACAGTGTATGTCAGCCCAGAAATAGGATTTAGGGAGAAGGAATGTTAATAGTTTGAGAACCATCACATTCTGGCTCCCTATGCAGATAGTCCTGATATTGGCCAATGTCCCAGAGAATCATATTCTGGAAAGTTCCAAGAGACTGACTCTCCAGGAGAAAAAAAGATTAAAAAATATTTTCTATGTTTCATCCCTCCCTTTCTGTCATTTCTTTTCCTTTTAGCACAGCACTCACTGCTCAAATGCCGGGACCAGGATTGTGGCACAGCGGGTTCAGCCACTGACTGCAGCATTGGCATCCCCGAATGGTGCCAGAGCAATGACAAGAATAAAATGGTCAGGGGCTGGTGCTGTGGTGTAGTGGGTTAAGCCTCCACCTGCGGCACCAGCATCCCTTATGAGTGCCGGTTCAAGTCCCAGCTGCTCCACTTCCAATCCAATTCCCTGCTAATGTGCCTGAGGAAGCAATGGAGGATGACCCTAGTCAATGGGCCCCTGTACCAACATGTGAGACCCAGAGGGAGCTCTTGGCTCCTGGCTTCGGCCTAGCACAGCTCTTTTGCCATTGAGGCCATTCGAGGACTGAATCAGCAGGTGGAAGATCTCTCTCTTTCTCTCTCTCTCTGTCTCTTACTCTGTAACATTGCCTTTCATAATCAATAAAATAAATCTTAAAAAAAAATTTCACAGCATCCCTTTCAGCCTTCACATTATCCATAACCTGCTATCTAGGCCAATATGCTAGCAGTAACATCATGTGCAGAATTGCCATGCTTTCTCTTCCCCACATCAAAACAGAGCAATTTTTGCATATTCAGTGCTGCCTACTGGGAATATTAGCAAATTTGAATGTTGATTTAAATACAATAACATGTACTCATTTTAAATGTAAATATGATGTATGACAAATATATATATATATATCCTTGTAACCACCGCTACAATCATGATGTAAAATATTTCTTTCACTTAAAGGTTCCATAGTTACCCAACCCAATACTGATCCCTAGCTCCAGCAAACATTGATCTGCTTTTTTGGATTTGCAGGTTAATTTTTGCGGTGTACTATTTCATTTAAATGGAATCAACATAACATGTACTTTTTTGTTTCAGATTTCTTATGGGGATTCCCTTGTGCTGTGGTATGTTTCTGTAGTTTATTCCATTTTATTGCTAAGTAGTATACTGTCAGCTTGTCACAAAATTTCTTTCTTTACTTACAAACCATGCATGCACATTTGAATTGTTTGCAGATTTAAGCTATAACGAATCAAGTTGATGTCAATTGTTTTTTACTAGTCTTCATGTAGAAATGTTTTCATTTCTTTGAGGAATAAATACTTACTAGTCAAACTTATATATCATGATAAATGTAAATTTAACTTTACAAGAAACTGCCAAAATAACTTCTAAAATGATTGTTTTGCATTCTCAAAAATACTATAGAGGAATTCCAGTTGCTCCATTATGTTTCAGCTCTGCAACACTCAATCTTTCTAGCTTTAACCATTTCAGTCAGTAAGTAGTGTTACTTAATTTGATTTCAATTTGTATTTCCCTAGTGGATAATGATGCTATAATGCTGAACTTTATTTTTTATGTGTTTATTGGCAATTTAGATATATTTTCTGAAAAGTGTCCTTAAGTTTTCCATCAATTTCTGTAGGGCTGTTTGCTTCCTTAAAATTGAATTTAGAAGTTCATATATACTCTTGTTTTCAAGTCTCTTGTCATATCATGTAATACAAAGAATTTTTGCTGGTTTGTTAATTGTTTTCATTTTGTTAAGTTGATGTCTTCCAAAGCACAGAGATTTTTAATTATCATGAGTCTGAATAAAAATTTTCTTTCGTAGTTGATGCTTTTGGAGTCCTAAGAAATCTGCTTACTTCCTGGAGAGCAAGTTTTACTTTATGTTTTCTTCTGTATGCTTTATATTTTGAGCATTTACATTTAAGTAAATTTCAAATTATTTTTTGTATACAATGTGAGGTAGAGGAATGTTTCACTTTTTAAGCACATATGTCTTTGTTCCAACAGAATAAATACTGTTGCCGTTGACTATCTTGACATATCTGTTGAAAATCAATTGACTATCTAAGTGTGGATTTAATTCTGGACTTCTCAGTCTTCTTCATTGATCTATATATTTTAATTTCACAAATAACACATGGTTGTGGTTACTGTAGTTTATATTACAACTTGAAATTAAATAGTGTCATCCCTAACTGATTTTCTTTTTAAAACATGTTTCCATCATTCTAGTTTATTTTTGACATGTTCATACATTACTAGAAAAAATTACCAAGTCCTAGAATTAACACATTTGGAATTTTGATCTGAGTTTTATTAATCTACAAATTAATCTGGGGGAAAATTTGCATCTTAATAATATTAAACCTTCGAATTCGTGAACAGTTTATTTTAATTATGCCTAGTATATACCCTGTAGTATTTAAATAAGTTGAAGATTAATGAAAAGTGATTTGTAGCCTAGGATAGTTGTACTGCAGTAAAAGTTCAATGTGCACAGGAAAGTAATGTGTATTCTTCAGTAGTTAGGTGACATGCTTGATAATTGTTAGTTTGAATTGACTAATGCTGTACTTTAGACATTCTATGTGTTTGTGATTTTCTATCTGCCAAGTGTATGAATTAGTATAGTAATAAAGCTTCAACAATAATTTTGTCTATTTTTTCTTGCACTTATTTTTAGTTTTTTTTCATATGTTTTTAAACTCTCTTTTTCTGTAATACACATTTAAGATTCCTAAGTTTTTTTTAATGTAGTCTATTTTATCGTTATGACATGAAAAAAATTCCTCTTTACTCCTAGTAATGCTCCCTCTCATCAAGTTTATTTTATAGATTTCATAAGAGGGAATCAATTTAAGACCAATATAGACATTCCTGCTTTGCACTTATTAATATTTGGATAATATGTTTGTTTCAATGCTTTTTATTTTAATATAGGAATCTTTACATATCAACTGGCTATTTAGTACAAAACATATAAATGGCTCTAGCAATTTTATACAGGATGGCAAAGTATAACCTTTTATTTCTCAAACAGTTTGAGGATCCCATACATCTGTGAGTACCCAGTGGTAGTGAATTAGGTCAACTGATGGAGATTTTGGCATAGAAGCTATGACTTTTAATTGGTATGTTTATATAGCTGATATTTAATGTAATCACAAGTATTCTTGAGAACAAATTTACCCTCCTGAAATTTATTTTCTATTTTAAAATATTTTCTTTGTTTCTGTTGCATTTTTGTTCACTTTTTTTTTAATTGGTAGGGAATTTTATTTCAGTCTGTACACAAAACATTTGCTAGTGAAAGGTCACTGCTGGCTAAATAAACCTGTCAAATAGATCATTCCAAATACACTAATAAAGGTGCTTGGACATCTCATGTAAGATTTTTGGGGGTGCTGATGTGGCATAGGTTAAGCCTGGATGCTCGCATCCCATATGGGTGCAGGCTCAAGTCTTGGTGCTCCACCTCTGATCCAGCTCCCTGCTAATTCCAGTGGGAAAGCTCTGCACCCAGTGGGAGACCCAAATAAGCTCCCGGTTTTGGTCTGACCCCATACTGGTGGTTGCAGCCATTTAGGGAGTGAGCCAGCAGATGACTTGTCTTTCCCTCTAACATTGCCTTTCAAACAAATCTTTTAAAAAAGGACTTTTTAAGATTAATATCTGTACTTCATTGTTTTAGTGCTAAAGTGACACATGTACAGTCTATTACTCTGAAATCAGTAAATGCTGACAAAAAGAGCAGGATCTTTTATTTAGGTAGTGTCATTTCACAGCTTTCCCCAAATGGTAAGATTTAAGATGTCTTTTTCACAGACTTGTTGAGCGCTTTTTTTTTTTTTTTGGCCTCACATGGTTCTGGTTTTAAGAATTTCTTCATCAGCAGACTGGCATCTACAGCCACACTTACCGTTTCTGGTCATGTCTTTCTGCGAAGAGTCACGTTTCCTGTTCATCATCTACCTTCTTTGACTTCCATGTTGCTGTCTCCTTTTCAGGAGGTTCTGTCTTCTGTGCAGTGTTTTTGACCTTTGAGGCTCTCTTCTTAGATGAAACAGCTTGTTTCATATTCTCTTGTTCTGAATTCACATTCATCAGCTTTGGGAATTCAGAATTTATTATGAAACAACCACTGTCTTCCAATCTGAAATCACATTCATCCTGTTCAGGGTGTGCTGCTTCCTCATCCTCTGCCACTGATTCTTCAACAGGAGCCACAGATCCATCCTCACCGAACACTTGTATCTAGGACTATCAAGGTCTTTTCCTAAATCTTCACCAACCTCCATTTATTAAAGGTCTTCTTTCAGGTGATATTCACACTTCAGTTTTTCAGTGTGATTAAAAATTCCTCTTGCAACAGCTTGCTCAAGGGTTACAATTCTCCTCCCAGGTGATGGGTGAGTTCCATTCTCTGATTCTACACATGAGAACCTAGGTCCTTTGTCTTTAAATTGGTTTTTATCTACATGGGATATTTTAGTGTCTTTCCATCCTTTAGGCCTACCTTTTGGTCTTCCTGTTGCCTTGTATTTGTTTTTTTTTTTTTCCTTCTTTTATGTTTCTTTTTCTTAAATTTTTCAATAAGTGCATTTAGTGTCAATGGTCTTGGTCTTGCTTCTACAGATGAGTCACTTGATGAATCTTTCATTATCAATGTCCATATCTGCATCTGATGTCAAACAGTCAAGAGGATCTGCTTCTGACTTGTCCTCCAGCATGCTGACAACCACCTACCTAGTCCAACTGCACAGAAGAAAAAAAGACATTCGCTTTTAAATTAAACATGTTATCTCCATTTAATGTCTACTTTCAAGGTATGAGCTATAACCTTTGTGCTTTATATTTTCAGTAGATTCTCTAGAATTTGCAGTATCATCTTTAACATATCACAGTTATACTTTAGAAGTTGGAAAGTTTTATCTATAAAGGCCAGAGAGTAATACTTTAGGCTTCATGGGTCACATAAAGTCTCCACCATACATCCACGTATTTTTAAAATAAGTTTTGAAAATGTAAGCAACTTTATTTGGGGACCTTATGGGCTTATGGATCTTGTGGTCCCTAATGGGTGCTGGATTGTGTCGTAGCTGCTCCAGTTCTGATCTAGCTCCCTGCTAATGCACCTGGGAAAGCAGTGGAAAATGGTCCAACTGCTTGGGCCCCTGTTAACCACAGCTGAGACCTGGAAGAAGTTCCTGGCTCCTGGCTTGGACCCAACCCAACCCTGGCTGTTGCAGCTTTCTGGGGGTGAACTATGAGTTGGAAAATCTCTTCCTCTCTCTCTTGCTCTCTGCATCTCTCCCTTTCTGTAACTCTGAGTTTCAAATAAATAAATCTTTTTAAAAGTTTCTTTTATCATTGGTCTTCAACAATTTCACTGTGATATCATTTGGTGGTTTTATTTTATTTTCTTAATAAATAAAAGGTTTTTATTGTTATTGTTTCTATATTTGTCCTAACCTTTTTTTAAAAATTTTTTTGACAGGCAGAGTTAGACAGTGTGAGAGACAGAGAGAAAAGTCTTCCTTTTCTGTTGGTTCACCCCCAAAATGGCCGCTACGGCCAGCGCCTGTGTTGATCCGAAGCCAGGAGCCAGGAGCCCGGTGCTCCGACCGGGACTAGAACCTCGGGTGCCGGCACCGCAGGCGGAGGATTAGCCTAGTGAGCCACGGCGCTGGCCTGTCCTGCCTTTTCTTTAGACTCTTTTTTTCTTTGACTCTATGTATGTATGGGTTAGACCCACTTACTGTTGACTCACAGGTGACTTAGGATTCAAAATTTTTTCAGTCATTTTTGTGCTTTGGCTTGGGTATATTTGCTATTATATCTTCAGGTTCTTTATTTTTTATTCTTCTGTAGGGTTTGATATGCTGTTAAATTATTCGATGACTTTATTTTTTTTATTTTTTTTAACTTTTATTTAATGCATATAAATTTCCAAAGTACGACTTATGGATTACAATGGCTTCCCCCCCATACCGTCCCTCCCACCCACAACCCTCCCCTTTCCCACTCCCTCTCCCCTTCCATTCACATCAAGATTCATTTTCGATTATCTTAATATACAGAAGATCAGCTTAGTATACATCAAGTATGGATTTCAACAGTTTGCTCCCACACAGAAACATAAAGTGAAAAATAATAGATGATTTTTTTTAAATGATGATGAAATCAGAGCAGACCTATTGTCATGTTTAATCCCAGTGAGAGTCAAGTTGGGAATTGATAATTTCTTTTTTTTTTTTTTTTTTTTTTTTTTTTTTTTTTTTTTTACAGAGGATCAGTTTAGTATGCATTAAGTAAGGATTTCAACAGTTTGCACCCCCATAGAAACACAAAGTGAAATATATTGTTTGAGTACTCGTTACTTTTTTCATTTCAAATATTTTGCTTTTCAGTTCTAGAAATTACATTTATTCTTTAAAAAGTTTCAGATTCTGTGTTAGTTAAGTTTATGTTTTCCTTTCAATTATTGTACATGTTTGTGAAAGTTGCTTTAAAAGTTAATCTGCTAAATTCTTCATCTCTGCTATTTCTGACTCTGCTTTATTAATTACTTTTTCTCTTGCTTATGGTTCAAACTTGATTATTTACATAGTAAAATTTATAGTATATATAGTATTATAGTAATATCTCATCAAGTTTCAGATATTATGAATAATGCATTCTTGATTATTTTGGATTTTCACTTTTTTTAGAAAATATAGATTTTTGGCAGTTACCCGAATATTTGAAGACTTTGTTCTTTTAAGATTTATGACAGAAGGTCTAAAATAGACTTTTCTCTAGGACTAGTTTAGCTTTGTTACTCAGGGGTAATGTTTCCAAGTTCTCCATTGACTATTTTAGATATTCAACCAGATCTCGTAATGGTTAGAAAATACTTCCATGGCTGCCATCCCTATATGAGCTTGTGGCATTGTTCAGCTTGTAGATTCCTGCGCTCCTAGAGTTTCACTTGGAGCATATGGAGATTAGTATTCAACCTAGGATTTAGCCAAAGAATATTGAGGGCCTTTTGTTTTGTTTTGTTTTATAATGTTGGAAAATAAAATTTCTTTATAAAACAATTAATTTTATTACAGTTTCCCAGCTATGTAGCTTGACTTTTTAAATTTTGCTTAAGGAATACAACTTCATACATTTAATATATACAAATTTGGGAACATGATGATTCTTCCCCACCACCTCCCTCCAATCCATATTCCTGCCTTTCTTCTTTGGATTTTCTGGACATCTTTTTCTCCATCTTCCCCAGTACACTCTCCTGAAAATTCCATATGCTCCATCTTCTTGATTCCTATATATGTCCCATAAATACCACAAACCTAAATTCTATTCTATCCTGGCGGAAAGCCAGGGAGATCATAGGCCTTGTGACTGTTTATTTAACAGAGAACACATCTCAATGCTTCCTGGTTCAAAACAGTCATGCCATACTTTTTAGTGTAGTTTACAATCGTCTAGTTGTGATAGAAATCAAATCAAACAGAATTTATTATTTTGTTGATGAAGTGTAACTTCTGCTCTGGTTATGGAAGAATCTTAAACCAATCCATCTAATGAGTAGAAGCACAAAAATTCAAAGGGAATGAGAAATTCATAAACGATTAGAAAACCTGAAGAAGTTGAATCAGCAGGCAACCATCTCCCTGTATGATATATCCAAACTCAATTGGCTATCCAGGCAAGGTGGAGGTATTGCTGGGAGTGAATTATGAGTTTATCCATTTAAGTGTTAGAAAAAGGAGCTTTTCTGATTACAGTGATGACACCAAGTAAGTGAAACAATTTTTGTTTAGGAAGGATTAGGAGAAGCTTTAGAGAAAAGGAAAGATGTCTGAGCAGAGTCTGGAAGGACAGAAAATATAAGGTGGCAGGAAGGCAGCTTTCTAGTCAGAAGTTCTGTGTGGAAGACAGATAGCTACAAAATGGAATAGCTTGAGTGTGTGAATTCAGGGAGTAAAACTGATGCACAGGAGGTGATAGCAGGAACACTCACTACATAGTACAGTGATTAGTTTAGTGTTTATCCAGGAGATGAAAATAGAGAGACTTAAAGGGAGAAATTATGTATTTATATAAGCAGAACAGAAACATTTTTCTGGAAGTGTGAAAACTCCATTAGTAAGGGTCATGATTGAAGAATGAGTAATTCTTTTTTAGTTTTTTTTTTTTTTTCATTTGCAAGGAGAAACTCCTTAGTGAGGTTTTAAAATCAATTTTCCTGTAATAATGGAATGGAATGGAATGGAGTAGAATAGAATAGGTAGAATAGAATAAAATAGAATAGAAATGTCATTGTGCTTCACACTTTAAGAGGAAGAATTGTGTTTTTGAATATTTTATTTCACCAATGTAAATTCAGTTTTAATTATGACTGTATCTCTTGAGTACTGATGTAAATATATTTCTTCACGATGTGTTGCAAAGTTGCTGCTTTAGTGGACTTTAACCGTTGTCCAAGTAAAAAATTACCAGGATTTAGTCACAGTATTATAAAGTGGGGAAAAAATCAGAATGATAATAAAAATGTAGACCCCAGAGGAGAGTGTAGTGAGTTGCGTGGCTTGAGTATAACAGAAGAATACAGATTGCATTTTTGTGTCTAATGTATATAGCTAGTTGTTTGATAATCACTATCCAAAAATGTTAAAATATAAGAAGGTACAAATTTTGGGAGCAGTAATATTATTTCAGACAGGGGCTGGCACTGTGGCTCACTTGATTAATCCTCTGCCTGTAGCGCCGGCATCCCATATGGGCGCCGGGTTCTAGTCCCAGTTGCTCCTCTTCCAGTCCAGCTCTCTACTGTGGCCCGAGAAGGCAGTGGAGGATGGCCCAAGTGCTTGGGCCTTGCACCCGCATGGGAGACCAGGAGGAGGCACCTAGCTCCTGGCTTCAGATCAGTGTAGCTCCGGCCATCTGGGGGTTGAACCAACAGAAGGAAGACCTTTCTCTATGTCTCTTTCTCTCACTGTCTAACTCTGCCTGTCAAATAAATTTTAAAAAAATTACTTCAGACAAAGAATATTAAAAAGGCACAAAATATTATTATGAAAAAATCCGCAGCATGTCTAAAACTTCACTCAACATAAAAAGTGAATGCTCAGTCCTTGGAGATGAGAAATATTAAGAGAAAAATGTAACAGGGGAGTTACCTAAGAAAGGACACATGACGAGTTGAGCAACAACCTAAATGAAATGAAACATGTTCTTCTCAACATGTTATTTTATTTTTTGTCTTAAAAAGTATTTGATGATGAAGTAATACCCATTGGATGATTTTGACAAATATAGAAATATAGGAGGACAGAACTGTACATTAAAGGCAATGCATGAGACCTGAAGTCTTTGATGACATTTATCTTCACTTGTGAGAAGAGATGCAATAAAGTAATTTATTAGATCCCTTCTCACTCATAAAAAGAAATGTCATAAAAGACCTATTTCTCCATGTATTCTCCTTATATTGAACATTAATCCTTATATTCCTAACTTAGTATGGGATGCTAAATTTTCAGTGGTTCTGCTTTAGAGCAAAACAAATGTAGATGTTAAGAAAATCTTCCAGAAGAATTTCAAGACTGAGGGATGCTTTTGAGTCTCTCAACTGTATGTGCATATTTATTTGCAGATAAAAATTAGTCTTGGAAAACAAGTCAAATACCATTCCAATTGACTGAATTATGATATCAAATATGAAGTCTGTTCAGATGAGAGACAGAGAACATTTCACACAGACCAAGTCTACTTTCCAACCACCCCTGTGCCACAGAAAAAGTGACAGGAGTGTTGATGATATATTGCCAACCTCTCTGCTGTTAGAATGGCATCTCAATTCATAGAGTCTATTCTATGCAAGCCAGCAGAGCTATCATCAAACATTCATATAAAATCCAGCTATTCAAAAGACTTTTGAAGTTCAATGATACCAAAAACAGATCGGGAAATAAAGGATTCAAATACAATTCAGTTCCAGTTCATTTTGTTTTTAATGTCCATGGTGACGATACCAAATTGCATTTAATCACTAAAGTTTTGTGCTGTTTTAGTTATATATTTTAGGTGCTCCTAAAACATTGAGTGTTTTTTCACCTTTGCCTTTCAAGCTTATCTGCACTTGGGAAGGGATCTGTCTTGTCCAATAAATTTTCAGGTTCATCTTCAGTTGCTTGAGACATGAACAAAATGATGTAATGCAAAGCAAATATGAAATGACTTCAGAAATTGACACGAATTCCCACAATTGACACAAAGTGACAGGTCTTTTCAAAGGAAAACCCTAGGCTTGGGTTATCTCCTTCAAATCAGAGTTTCTGATGGAGCAACACTGGCACATGGAAAGGAATTTCAAGACTAGGGATGCTTTTGAGTAAAGAAACAGAATAATGTGGTGTACTTTAATAAATGGTCATAGGAATAGATCCATATAAATCACAGACTTCTTTATTAATTAAAAATTTTAATACAGAAAATTAATCTTCTTTTTGAAAAAAGGAGCATACATCTCATATGTGGGAAGTTGATTCTAAAATTCCTGATTCAGTTTGGACTTGTCAAGCAGAAAGCCTTGTATCGAAATGGCCATGATCACAGGGGCCATGCACTTTTGCCTCTTCAATGCAGAAACAATTGCTTTAGGTAGGCATGGCACTGCGATCAGCAGAAGCATGATTGGCTTCCTTTTATCAAATGTGCATTAATTCACTTATTGATAATATAAACAAGGGCCATGTCTGATAACTTAGTGAATACAACATAATGTCTTACATGTGGTAAATGCTCAAAAGATTTTAAATTTTATGTTAGCCATAATTTATGAATTTTGTTAAGTAAAAATCTAAACGATGCAAAAGTTTATTAAAGCACAAATAGGATACGCTTCTGTTTCTCTCATGTTTTTACAAAAACCATAAGTAACCCATCAAATATTAGACAGAATACTTTAATGATCTAAACAGACTAACTAAAGGTACTATGTTGAAAATGTTTTCTAAAAAGACGAAGGAAATTTCTTTTCCTATCATTCTCTGTCATGGCCCCTCTTCTATATTTTTACAGATATAAGGTATACTAGTAGAGCAATCTTCCTAAGTATAGACAACTATAAATAATATAGTATATCCCGATGGAGTCTCTAGAAGAAAGAGATAAATAGGAGATAAGTAGCAAAAATCAAGTACTCTGAAGAGTATTACAATAATATATATACAGCATGAGACTTTGAAAAACTTTTAAGATTTTATTTATTTGAAAGACAGAGCTATAGAGTAAGGTAGAGAGAGAGAAAAAGAGACAGAGACAGAGAGGTCTTCCATCCACTGGTTCACTCCCCAAATGACCGCAATGGCCAGAGCTGAGCAGATTCAAAGCCAGGAACCAGGAGCTTCTTCTGGGTCTCCCACATTGGTGCAGGCCCAAGGACTTGGGCCATCCTCCACTGCTTTCCCAGGCACATTAGCAGGGAGCTGGATCAGAAGTGGAGCAGTCAGGACTCGAACTGGCACCCATATGTGATGCCAGCATTGCAGGCCAGGGCTTTAACCTGCTGTGACACAGCACCTGCCACTGAAAAACTTCTTAATATGAAAATAAAGGTACTTATTCCAAGACGGCGGATTAGAGAGTGACGTGATACACTAGACTAGGAATAAACTTTGAAAGAAAGAGTGTAGGAAGTGCACTTTCAAGGGAGAATTGGAGAGAAAAATCATACCAGAAATCCTACAAGAGGAGGAAGAACCCCGTGGACCTTTGTGGATCGCAGTGGCTGAGAGCCAAAGTGGGCAGCAGCTTGGCAATGAAGGTGAGGCTGGACTGCAGCAACTCATGGCAATATAACCAGAAGGAGAGTGTGGTGTTGAGTCTGGACTGGAGCTCTGGGGGCTAGTTGTTGCCTGTGGACACAATGGAATTAGAAGCAGCACATTTGTCTCACCCCATAACTTCCCCACAACAGAGCCTGCTGCCCTGCTGAGAAAGGGTAGATACCACTTTGGGTCTGGGTGGCAGTTGTGCAAGCCTTTATGAGCACACCCAGGAACTGGCTGAGATAGGATACCACCTTCACAGAAGTACTGGCTGCAGTGGTGGAGCAACTGCAGTGGCACTTTTGTACCCATGTGATCCAGTGATTCCAGTGGAGGGAACAATCTGCAGTCCCCACTGACATTGAGCGTGTCTGAGAAGTGGCTGAACAACATGTAGGACCCTGAGGCATGCATAGCCTCCCAGGATAAACATGTCTAGGCAGAGATGTCTCAGGGAACATCTGCCTCTCTGTTGACTGGGCAGGCTGATGGGGCAAACAGAAACCTCTGCACCCAGCAACTATGGGAGCCTTGTGTGCATGATGAGATCGTGGGGACTCAGTGGTCACATGAGAAAGTGCAGGGAGTAGCTGAGTCTCTAGGCAATCACTGGGAGCAGCTCCACATGCTCACTGTGCTCACAGTGAGAACCACGTAGATCATTTGATAGGTTCATATGTTGGCACGGAACACACTGGGGCTAACACCTGGGCATGCCCAACTTGGGTGTTACCCTGGATTCTTACCTCATTGTGGAGCACTGACTATAGCTCCCAGACCACACCCAGCACACACCTCTGGGTATTCACTGAAAGTGCAGACATCCCACAAAGCCACAGAGGCATAGCTCAAAGATAAAAGCCATCAAAGGGAAAAAATAAAAATGAACTGCACAGATGCCTAAAAACAAATGCGGAAAGAATACGGAAGACATAATGACCCTCCCAACCTAAACAAACACAAGAACATTTCAATATTAGAATGTGAAGATGAAGAAATTGAGGGAAGGCCAGAAATGGAATTAGAAATTAATCATAGGATTACTCAAAGCCAATCAGAAGCAAATCCACTAACTGAAGAAAACCATACATTATGTGAATTAAAAGTTTTCCCATGAAATTGAGATTTTAAGGAGAAATCAAGATGAAATATTAGAAATGAAGAAGTCAATGGATCAAGTAAATAATGCTGTGGGAAGCCTTGACAGCAGACTTGGTGAGGCAGAAGGAAGAATGTCTGAAATAGAAGACAAATCTTTGGAAATCTTACAGTCAAACAAACAAACAAACAAACAAAAAAAAAAAAACAAGGAAAAATTGAAAACTTAAAACAGTGTTGGAGATATTTGGGATGCTAACAAACGACCCAACATATAAGTCTTAGGAGTTCCTGAGGGTATGGAAAGAGAGAATGGACTTTAAGGCCTACTTAGTGAAATAATTACAGAAAACTTCCACAATTTGGAGAAAGAAAGGGATGTCCAAGTAGAGGAAGCACACAGAAGTCCTAAGAGACATGACCAGAAAAGATCTTCACCACAACACATTGTAGTCAAACTCTCTACAGTAAAACATAAAGAAAAAGTTCTTAAAATGTACATGGGAAAAATGTCAGATTACATTCAGAGGACCTCCAATCAGACTCACAGCTGACTTCTCATCAGAAACTCTATAGGCTAGAAAGGAATGGCAAAGTATAATTCAAATCTTGAGAGAAAAAAAAAAAAACTGTCAACCCAGAATATGATACCCTGCAAAGGTCTCATTTATGAATGAAGATGAAATAAATACCTTCCACAACAGAGAGAAATTGAAAGAATTTGTCACCACTTGCCCAGGCTTACAAAAGATGCTTAAGGATGTGCTACATACAGAAACACAGAAAGATAGCCATCACTATGCAAGAATGTGAAGGCAGAAAATACCCTAATAAAAATTTTAAAAAAGCCAAAGAAAAAAAAACAGGAACATTTATGGAAAAGTTGTAGGGCAAACTCGTAACTTATATAGTCACCTTGAATATAAATGGCCTCAACTTTCCAATTAAAAGATACAGACTGGTTGAATGAATTAATAAACAAGACCTATCTATTTGCTGCTGACAAGAAAAACACCTCGCCAACAAAGACACACACAGACTGAAAGCACAAGGATGAAGAAAATATTCCACACTGATGGAAAGCAATAAAAGGCAGATGTTGCCATCCTAATATCAGACAAAATAGACTTTCACATAAAAACTGCTAAAAGAGATGAATAAAGGCACTATGTAATGATTAAGGGATCAATTCAACAGGAAGAAGTGACTATAGTAAATGAATATGTACCCAATTACAGAATGCCTATTATTTAAAAGAAATATTAATGGACACGAAGGGAGACATACTCCAATACAATAGTAACAGGGGACTTCAATATCTCACTTTATTCAATGGACAAATCAATTAAAAAGAATATCAACAAAGAAACAACAGACTTAATTGACACAATGGACCAAATGAACCTAACTGTCATCTACAAAATTTTTCACCATACAGTTGCAGAATACACATTCTTCTCATCAGTGCAAGGAAATTTTCTCTAGCATAGACAATATGCTAGGCCATAAGGCAAGTCTCAGCAAATTAAAAAAATTGAAATCATACTATGCAACTTCTCTGTGCACAATGGAATGAAGCTGGAAATTAACAACCCATGGAAACTGAACAACATGTTCTTGAATGAACAGTGGTCATAGAAGAAATCAAAAGAGAAATAAAAAAGTTTTGGAAACAAATGAAGATGAAAATACATCATATCAAAACTTATTGGATGCAGCAAAAGCAGTGTGATGAAGGAAGTTATAGCAATCGTTGTCTACATGAAGAAATTGGAACAGTCCAAACAAGTGAGCTATGAATCCATCTCAAGGACCTAGAAATGCAACAAACCAAACCCCAAATTTGAGGAATGAAATAGTTAAAATTAGAAAAGAAATAAACAAAATTGAAACAAAAAATACAAAAATCAGTGATATGAAGATCTGGTTTTTTGAAAAAATAAACAAAATTGATACACCATTGACCCAACTAGCCAAAAAAAAAGGGGGGGGGAGAATACCCAAATCAATAAAGTCAGAGATGAAAAATAATAGAGTCATCAGGAATTACTACAAAGAGCCGTATGCAAAGTATGCATACTACAAAAGCCGTTTGCAAAATTGGGAAACCTAGAAGGAATGGATAGATTCCTAGATAGACAATCAACCAAAATTGAGTTACAAAGATATAGAAAATCTAAACAGACCAATAACCAAGACTGAAATTGAATCAGGAATAAAGACTTTCCAAAGTAAAGTGCAGGACTGGTTGGTTTTACTGCTGAATTCTATCAGACATTTGAAAAACCAATTCCAATACTTCTCAAGCTATTCAAACTATTGAAAGGAAGGGAATCCTCTCAAACTCCTTCTATTAAGCCTGCATCACCTTAAATCCTAAACCAGAAAAAGATTCATCAGAGAAAGAGAAATATAGACCAATATCCCTAATGAAAGTAGATGAAAAGTCCTCATAAAAATTTAAGATAATCAAATCCAACAGGACATCAGAAAGATCATCACCTAGACCAAGTGGGATTTATCTCTGGTTTGCAGGGGCCATTCAACATTCACAAATCAATCAATGTGATATGTCAAATTAACAAACTGAAAAAGAATAGCTATATGGCTATTTCAATAGATGCAGAAATCATTTGATAAAATACAGCATCCTTTCATGAAGAAAGTCTTAAACAAATTGGGGATAGAAGGAACATTCCTCAACACAATCAAGGCAATTTATGACAAACCCATGGCCAGGATCCTAATGAAGGGGGGAAGCTGGAAGCATTCTCTCTAAGATCTGGAACCAGACAAGTATGCCCACTCTCACCATTTCTATTTAATGTAACCCTGGATGTATTAGCCAGAGCCATTAGGCAAGAAAAATAAATCATACAAATTACAAAGAAGGAAATCAAATTGTCCCTATTTGCAAGTAACTTGATCCTATATATAGGGATTAAAAAAACTCCAATGAGAGACTATTGGAAGTCATAAAAGAGTTTGGTAAAGTAGCAGGATATAAAATCAACACAGAAAAATCAATAGCCTTTGTGTACACAGACAATGTTATGACTGATAAGGAACTTTTAAGATCAGTCCCATTCATGGTAGCTCCAAAAAGAATTACATTCCTTGGAGTAAATTTAACCAAGGATGTCAAAGATCTCTATGAAGAAAATTATAAAACACTGAAGAAATAGAACAGTTCATTAAGAAATGGAAAAATCTCCTATGTTCACGAATTAGAAGAATCAATATCATCAAAATGTCCATACTACCAAAAGCAATTTATAGATTCAATGCAATCTCAATCAAAATACCAATGACATTCTTCATAGAACTAGAAAAATGATGCTAAAATTCATACGGAAACAAAAGAGAGCCCAAATAACTAAAGAAATCTTATACAACAAAAACAAATCACAATGCCTGATTTTGAGACATACTACAGGTAGTTATAATCAAAAAAGCCTGGTACTGGAAGAAAAAGAGATTTGTAGACCAATGGAACAGAACACAAACTCCAGAAATCATTCCATGCATCTACAACCAGCTTCTCTTTGACAAACCAGCTACGATCTATACATGGGGTAAGGACAGTCTCTAACAAATGGTGCTGGGAAAACTGGATCTCCATTTGGTAAGTTTGAAACTAGACCCATCCCTAACACCTTACACAAAAATCCTCTTAAAATGGATTAAAGACCTAAATCTAAGACCTGATGCCATCAAGTTACTAGAGAACCTTGGGGAAACTCCAAAGACATTGGCATAGGTAAAGATTTCTTGGAAAGACCCCAGAACCACAGGAAATCAAAGCCAAAATTGACAAATTGGGTACATCAAGCTGAGAAGATTCTGCACTACAAAAGAAACACTCAGCAAGGTGAAGAAGCAATTGACAAAGTAGGGAAAAAATATTTGCAAGCTATGAAACTGATAAAAGGCTAACATCAAGAATCTATAAAGAGCTCAAGAAATTCAACAACAAAAAAGCAAACAATGCATATAAGAATTGGGCAAAGGACTTGAGCAGGCATTTTTGAAGAGATGAAATTCAAATGGTCAAATGACACTTGAAAAAATGCTCAGAATCACTAGACATCAGGGAAATACAAATCAAAGCAATGGTGAGATTTCAGCTCACTCCAGTTAGAATGGCTCTCATTACAGAAATCAACAAACCATAAATGCTGGCGAGGATGTGGGGAAAATGGTACCCTGGTCCACTGTTGATGGGAATTAAACTGGTACAGCCACACTGGAAGACAGTATGGAGATACCTCAAAAATCTGAATATAGACCTACCATATGATCCAGCCATCCCACTCCTGGGAATTTACCCAAATCTGAAGAAATCGGCATATAAAAGAGTTATCTGTACCCTGATGTTCATTGAAGCACAATTCACAATAGCAAAGATATGGAATCAACCCGGATGTCCATCAACTGTTGACTGTATAGAGAAATGGTATATACATTATGAAGTACTACTCAGATGCTAAAAAATATCCTGTATTTTTCAATGAAATTGATGCTAGAAACGTTTTACTTAGTGAAGCAAGCCCATCCCCAAAAGACAGATATCATATGTATTCCCTGATCTGAGGTAACTAATAAAGTACCTGAAATGTAATTTTGAGATTTGATGATTGTTTACACCCTTATCTCTTTTGTTGAGGAACAGTGAGGTTTTTGTTTTTCATTTCTTTTTTCTTCATACTATTGGTTGAAATCTTTTACTTAGTTCAGGGCTAACTATATAATCACTGAGTAAAATGAAAGTAGAACTTTGTAAAAATTAAGAGTGGGAATGTGAGAGGGAGGAGGAGAAGGGCTGGAGCATTGACGGGAGGAAGGGTTCGGGGGAAATGTCAATATGTTCCTAAATCTGTAAATATGAAATTCATGATGCTTGTTTAACTTAAATAAAAACAGAAAAAAAGAGAAAATAATAGTCCTTTATGCTCAAGATACAGAGGAAAAATTAAAACTATTTTATAACATCCATTTTACTTACAATAAATTTTTTTACAAAAGAGATGATAGGGGCTGGTGGTGTGCTGAAGCAGGTAAAGATGCCACCTGCAGTGTCGACATCCCATATGGGCACTGGTTTGAGTCCCAGCTACTCCACTTCTGATCCAGCTCTCTGCTATGGCCTGGGAAAGCAGTAGAAGATAGCCCAAATCCTTAAGCCCCTGCACCCACGTGAGAGACCCAGAGGAACCTCCTGGCTCCTGGCTCCTGGCTCCTGGCTTCAGATTGGCACAGCTCTGGCCATTGCAGCCATCTGGAGAGTGAACGAGTAGATGGAAGCCCTCTCTCTCTCTGCCTCTCCTTCTCTTTCTGGGTAACTCTGACTTTCAAATAAATAAATAAATCTTTTTAAAAAAGGAAGATGAAAAATAACAATGACAGTATGAGACTGAACCAACCTAGAAACATAAAAAGATTATGAAGAAACCAAAAATTGTAGTAGAGGAGTTGAAATTTGATTTAGAAGTAATAAAGATCAAAATGCATCCTACTAAAGTAGGAAGCTTATGTTGTGTCCAAACACAATTTTTTTTCAGAAAACACAGAATTTTATTATTTAAAATTAAAAGTGTGTGAGAGAAGACAGGAGATACAAAAATATAGGAAAATAATGGTCAAACATATAGGTAACTAATATTCCTGAAGAATAGACAAAACCAAAATGAAAAAGAATGTATAATCAGCAATATCAGAGAAGAAAACTTTCCTCACTTGATGAAAGACTTTAAGCCTGGAAATTAACAAGGCTCTTCAAGGAAAGAGTCTTTAAGGAGGAGTAGTTTAGACAATTCCTAGTGAGTTTGCTTCCTTATCAAACATGAGGAAAACACTATATGGAAATTTGTATAGAAAAATAAAGGTCACAATAAAGACACAATGGTCATCTTAGTCTCAGATTTTTCTGGAGCACTAATAATCAGAAGGTAAGAGAAAATATCAATAGATTTCTGAGAAGGGAAATAATGCTACCAAAAACCACATCCACTAACCACAGTAATAGGGCTTCAGCATGCAGAATTTACACATTCTATGTACCTTGCAAAAATTATATGTACTATTATTGCTCCCATGCCCTTTGCATGAAAAATAGTCAAGAATATAGCATTTATGTTCCTTTCCTTGAAAACCTGTATATGCTTTAAGCAATCAATAGTTGGATTAAGGGGCTGGTGCTGTGGCACAACAGGTAAAGCTGTTGCCTGCAGTGCCAGCATCCCATATGGATGCTGGTTCAAATCCTGGCTGCTCTACTTCTGATCCAGCTCTCTGCTATGGCCTGGAAAAGCAGTAGAAGATAGCCCAAGTCCTTGGGCCCTTGCATACATGTGGGAGACCTGAAAGAAACTCCTGGATCCTGGCTTTGGATCAGCACAGCTTAGGCTGTTCTGGCCAACTGGGGAGTGAACCAGTGGATGGAAGACCTCTCTCTCTCTCTCTGCCTCTCCTTCTCTTTCTGTGTAACTCTGACTTCCAAATAAATAAATAAATAAATAAATCTTTTAAAAAATTAGTTAGATTAAATCAAATATTTCATGATGGAAAGTTAAAGGATAATTGTATCTCTAAATTACATATCCCATTTAAAGAGCAACAACAAATATGCTTATAAATTAAAGACAGTCTTTGAAAAACAAGATACATGGCATAAATTATTTATTAATTGTATTTTAGGCCTAAAATCTTAGATAATGGCAAAGAAATAAAAATATTTTAGACAAATACTAGAATAAAATTATGTTTCTTCATTATACAAAGGGAATAGTCAATAAGCCAGTGCTTTATTATGGGTAGTCATCATCATTATGTAGACACACAAACATATTAAGAACTATAAAGGTAAGCCATTGCATTACTGATAATTATATACATACAAATATATTAAAAGCTGTAAAGATAATTTCCAAATTAATCACTTCTGATATTTCCCAAAGAGATTTCTAAGTTGTATGTCAGGAGACTTCACTCCAGCAGCCAGCAATAACAGGAAGAACAAGCCAGCTTCAGTGGTGAGCCCTGGAAGCGGAGGATAGCAAAGTCCAGATGCTCCACAGCTAGTCCTGGGACCTATGTAAGTTCTGGGGAGCTCAGATCTCCTAGGAAAAGAGAAGAAAAAAAGCAAATGCACACAAGAGGCACGAATTATTTTCCTGAGCATTTATTCCAGACATTCTGATTTGAACCTGGAGGAGCAGCTATTTCCTTAAAATCACAAGTTTTCAACATCAAGGGTTGTTGAAATTAAGCAAAATGAATCTCAGTGAGGAAGAATAAAAGTATATTTCTGATACTCCTGAGTTGTAGATGTAAAAAAAATACACAAATAAAACAAACATTATGTTTAACATTAAAAACAGATAAGAGTATGAAAAATTGGAATGATGATGATGATGATAAAGTATGTATCTTGTGGAAAATTCTCTTAAGTATCCATGGGACATTTACAAATCTTCAGGAAATTTCACTAAGATAAACATGCTGTTATTCTGAGCAGAATTTAACAACAATTGGTATAGCAAATGTCTCTCACCACGATTTAGAAAGTTCAAAGTGTTAAAAGTTCTTCAGTCAAGTAGAAAGAAACAAGATTTATTTATCAAATAAATCAAAGAAACAAAATTTATTTATCAAATTACAAAGTTACAATAACTAACACATGGTGGTGCTGAATGAAAAAGAATTGTATTATTTGGAAGAGAATGTAAAATATATATGCAGCCTTTTGTATATCACAAGGTAGTGTTTTGAATTGGTGAAAAGAGAAAAAAATCAGTGAATTTTCTTGCCACGTGTGAGTAGATATTTGTAAAATAACTAGATAACTAACTACCTCTAAAATAAATTTTAGACACATATAAGAATTCAAAGACATATAAAGGACTATTTTAAGATGTTGAGTTAGGGAAGACCTTTCAAGTATGTCATCAAAGAAAAAGGAATAATTGAAAGTAATGATATTTCCCTTTTGGTATCTAGTTGTATTTACATTTTATTTGCTTATTTGAGAGTAAGAAAGAATGGAGACACAAACACACACATTCATATACAGATGCAAATACAACACAGATGAGAATGCAGAAGGAGAGAGGGAGAGAGGGAGGGAGGGAGAGAGAGAGAGAGGGAGAGATGGAGAAAGAGAATCTGTCTACTGATTCAGGCCCCAAATGACAAAAATGACCAGTGTTAGGCTGGGCTGAAACTGGAGCCAGAAGCTGGAAACTCAGCTCAGGTCTTCCATTTGGGTGGCAGGAACTCAATTACTTGAGTCATCACCTGGGATTTGCATTTACAAGAAACTGGAGTCAAGCTGGAGTCAGCAACCAGACCTGGGAATTGAACTCAGGTACTTGGAACATGGGGTGTCTGAGCTGCAGGCTAAATGCCTGCCTCAATAGCTAATTATCGTTATTATTGTGTTGCCTACAACTTCCAGAGCAATATGGATCACTGAATTAATAATGAAAAAGCTATTGCTTCCTGATTTGTAGCAATTCTTTGGGGTCTTAACAGAGGCATGATGTTATTTGCATTACAAAACAGTTTAAATGTTCTAAAAAGAAATCTTTTCACCTAGACTGTAGAATATCTACTTGTTTCAAATTATGACATCTTTGTTACTTTTGTAAAAATTTTATAGCATTGAAGATATTTATATGATAAGTTTACTAGCATATCTATTTTTATTGGTCTGGCTTTGTCATGGTTTAATATTTTTTAACATACTTCTGGATTCAACTTACTGTTATTTTACTCGTGGTGTTTAGTTCTACGTCATTTTGAAAGTTTGACTTGTAGTGTGTAGTTCTGTAGATACTAAGGCTGTCCTCACCAGATTCTTCCATTAGAGTTGTGATACCCCTTTCTTCATAGCGAAAAGAAAAGACAGTCCTTACAGTATAAAATATTTATTTGAGAAATTGACTTCTCTACATTTTTCTTGTGTATATGGACAGTGAAAGACAAGTAGTATGCCTTGTATGTTGAGCTGGCAGAATGGGGAGGGGGCAATCAAAATTCACTTCATCTCTCCCACTGTCTGTTCAAAATACATACCACAGGGAAAATTTTTCTCCTGGCTACTGGATCAAAACTCTGGGGGAAACTGCCTTTTGTAGTCATTCATAGGTCATGATAAACACGACACTTCCTCTAACTCACAAAACAGTTTCAATTTGTATTAGAACACCCAGTTCCAAAGTCAATTGAGCATTCTATCTTTTCCATTCCCTCAGTTGGGAGTGATTTCAGACAGGCTATTGGCACTTAAAAAGTGGGTACAGTCAGTCTCTTTCATTTTCTGCTGCTCCTCTCTCAGCTTGCAAAGTGGTTTCTGGTTTTTCCAAAGACAGTGTGCAGAGAGGGAGAAAATGAAGGAAGGCACAGACAGTACGCTGGTATTATTGCTGATGCCTTCGTATTACCTGAGGCTTGCTCCTGTTTAAAGATGCCCGCGGTGCCTGGGAACTGCTGTGGGCTCTTCAGAGCCTGCCCACACGGGGCCTGCCAGTTGCAGCAGCAGCCGCCATTTCTGCACTTCCTGGTCTTTCCCAAGCCTCTCCACCCTAAGTTCCCAGGGTACACCAGGGCAAAATGGAAAATGAGAAACATGTGAAAGACACTCACACAGTCTGTGCTTGTCAAGAGATGGAGAATTTTCATTTCTAATCAAATTGCCACTTTTGTGTCACTCACTTGTCACATCAGGCCTTTGCCACAGTGGTTGCATTGAGATTCCTCACATCAAAACGCTTCCTACTGTACCCCAAGTTGCTGAAGACCCCATTAAGGCCTCTGAGTGCTCCCATTATAGCCATCCCTCCTTTTTTTTTTTCTAGATGAAAAGATAGAGGGAAACATCCCCAGTCCATCCACTGCTCGGCAGTATTTCTTGCTGAAGAAATGCCCTCTTGAAATTCACTGTCAGCTCTTCCATACTTTCAAAGTGGGGAGGAATTTCGAAAGTTCTGAAGTAGCTCTTGATAATTGTTTATTGAGTCAGCATGCTTATCTGCCTCAGGGATTTCATGGTAACTCTATCCTGACATCTCAGATGCAATTCGACAGATATGTCCTGCCTCAAGCTTACCCAAGGAACTGCAGTTGGGTCCCTTGATTCCTAGTCAGGGTGTCTCCGCTATCTGGTGCTGCAGTAGCTTCATTCAAACCATTTGCAGTTATTTTATATGAGTTTCATGCCTCTTTTCTTGCACTTCACACAGATATTGGAAGCAATCAGTATTTCTGTATTTTCCTCTACATTTAAGAGGGAGAATCCCTAACAAGTTACTGTGGGAATAACTTTTCTATAGCCATTAATTTTGATTTGCTCTTTACCCATAACACGCATATCTTTGAGACAGGAGGACAGTAATAAAAAACGATCAAACTGATCACTTTTTGAGTGGATGATATCTGTAGTATACATTAATCATACAATAGAATTAGTTAAATAATTTCTTATGGTAAAATTTAAAAGATTTATTTTATTTTCTTTGAAGGCAAAGCTACAGAGAAGGAGAGAGAGAGAGAGAGAGAGAGAATCTTCCACCTGGTGGCTCACTCCCCAAATGGTTGCAAAGTCCAGTGCTGAGCCAAGAGAAAGTCAGGAGCCTGGAGCTCCTTCTGGGTCTTTCATATGGGTACAGGGGCCCAAGCACTTGGGCCATCCTCCACTGCCTTCCCAGACTCATTAACAAGGAGCTGGATCAGAAGTGGAGCAGCTGGGAGATGAAGTAGTGCTCAGATGGGATGTTGGCATCACAGGTGGCTGCTTAATCCAGTGTGCCCAAAGTCAGTCTCTTATGATACACTTGTACGAGCTCCAGGAATCTTCATGTAAAATAATAAAAACTGAAAATAGCAAAAAAAAAAAAAACTCCCACAAGGAAATAGTGAATGTTTATGAATGATGTAGTATTTGTGTAAATCCTTTTTTATTTGTTAATAGCAATCTTCCATGAAGAATATGAAAGTCCTTATTTATAGAATATTATCTTGATATATTGTGAAAGATACTGTGAGTTAAACAGCATGCTAAATTATTAATTATTACTTAGCTTCTACAGATAAAGTTTTATTTAAATATTATCTTTGAATTTCATTTATTACAGTTTTGTATTTATAATATTAATACTATATATTTAAAATTTAATCTTATTTGATTTACATAAATATTTCCTTTCAAATAATTTATCTAATTAAAAATAATTTATAGGCATATTTTAGAATGATTTATAATTATCTGTATCTTAAAAGTACATAATTCAGTAAGCATTTATGCATATTACCAAATGCCATTCATTTTAATATATATGATTTTTATAACATTTAAAATATAATTTGATATGAGAATACATATTAAGTATAGTCAGTTTTATGGAAAAAATGTCTTGGTAAACTGAATAACTGATACAGTTGTTACAAAGATATTTGCTCTGTTATTATTATCAAATTATTAAAACAGGTATTTATTGTGTAGTTGTTGCATGCATAACAAGGTAAGGTACTATGCAGATAAGTAAGGTAGACTACCTGTCTTTAAGTTTTAAAATTTATTAGCTAATGAAAAAATTCAATAGAAAACAATGAATGATAATTCCAGACAATAACTCATTCACAAATAGCCTTGCAGATGTAAATGTAATGGGACTTTATAAAATAGAGCACAGTAGATAAAGGAGATGAATAAGACTTTATGGAGGAAGTAAGGGATTGATTAATCTTTCATGACTGCAAAGGACCAGAGATGTCTGGAGAGAATTCTAAATATGCACACGTACACCAACTCACATCCTGTGAACCAAATGGGGAAGGTACAAGAATGAGTACTCATATTTAAGGGATAGTGACCATGGCAGGAACAAAGAAAACATATCAAATGTAAACTGGCAGGATATTGTGGATCTAGATTTTGTCAGTCCTCAATGCCACAATAAGAGATATGAATTTTATCCAACAATAAGATTGTTGAGTGGGAATGAAGCATGAAATGAGCACTAAGGAACGTTGGAAGGGAGTAAGCATTGGTAACTCACTGGGAAACTACTGCAGTGGTCTAGGTTGAGGTGGCTCAAAGAATCTGAAGTTGTCTATGAAGTGGAAGTAAAGGACAGTGTTCGAATTCTAGGGTGCACTGAGTAGGATGGACTAAGGTGACTAACTGATTATAACAGGAAGAGGGAGCAATCAAAGAACACGTAGATATGTGTGGGGAGGTGTTATGATAACAGAGCCCATTTATTTGTTTTTTGTGTTTTTTTTTTTTTTTTTTATTTTTGACAGAGTGGACAGTGAAAGAGAGAGAAAGAGAGAAAGGTCTTCCTTTGCCGTTGGTTCACCCTCCAATGGCCGCCACGGCCTGTGTGCTGCGGCCGGCGCACCGAGCTGATCCGATGGCAGGAGCCAGGTACTTTTCCTGGTCTCCCGTGGGCTGCAGGGCCCAAGCACTTGGGCCATCCTCCACTGCACTCCCTGGGCATATCAGAGAGCTGGCCTGGAAGAGGGGCAACCGGGACTAGAACCCGGTGTGCCAGCGCCGCTAGGCAGAGGATTAGCCTATTGAGCCATGGCACCGGCCCATTTATTTGTAATTCTAATAAGAAGCTGTCTTCTCTTGAGAAAGAGAGCTTCAAAAGTAAACTTTAATTTACATGTATTTTAAAAATGAACAAACTGTTACATCAACATTCACAATTCATTTATGAGAGTATACCACTCATTTGGAATTTAACAATGCCAATTATTTGCCAATAGATAAATTTTTAAAATATCTTTAGAAATGATTCCTTACTAATATAATCCTTTTATGTAAAATGACAAAAATTATTATGGACAGCTATGTACTACACAATCAAGTATCACCTGTAAAGTTAGGTAACAGAAAGGTAAACATATTAATTGGAACCATGAATTTCCTTATGCTACTATGTATTGTACCTAAAAATCATGGTTTCTTCCTATAGAAGTGAAATAATTGCATTTACATTCTCTGAAAAAATGAAAATGCTTGCAAAGAAGTATCAGAAACAAAGGACCACATACCTAATAAATCTCAACCTTCTCTTAGGACTTTTCTTAGAGACCACGCCCATTTTCCCCATTCCCTACTTCCTGTCATTCCCTTGACAGTGACTCAGTGTGGTCCAAGTTAGCATCTTAAAAATTAAAGCTTTGAGGGGCAAGTGTTGATGGCACAGTGAGTTAAGCTCCCACTAGGAACACTGACATCCAATAAGGAGTACTTGAAATTAAGTTCTATCTCTGAAACAGAGCTTCCTGCTAATACACACCTGGAAGACTGCAGATGATGGCTCAAGTATTTAGGTTTCTGCTACCACATGGGAGAGCCAGATGGAATTCCCTGCTTTCTAGTTTTGGCTTTGTGCAGGCCTTTCAGGAACCCATGTGAGTGAACCAGTGGATGAAGATTTTCTCCCTCCCACCCTTCCTTCCTTCCTCTCTCTTTCTCTCCTCATCAAATTGCCTTTCAAATAAATAAGTAAAAATAAAAGATTTACAAGTAACCTAGAATTTTGGTAATGTCTGAATAAAGGGCTGAATAACAGAAAAGACTGTAGTAAAATGTTTTGTGTGTTTGCTACAGTTAACCCATGTGCCACCTTGGGGTAAGATGTTTCAGCATAGTCTCTAAGGCACCAGAAACCCAGGATGTAATGTGCAAGATTTTGGCTACACAAATGTATTGTCTTTAGAGTGCCATTGAGATCTGACTCCAAGCTGAGATATAAGAGTTTATCTGGTGGTGGTGGTGGGGAGGAAGGGTTGGAGGGTAATTTATAAAATTGTGGAAAGTAAAAAAAAAAGCTTACTTTGTTGCCAAAAATGTTTGAGATTCATGCATAATGTTTCCACAATACACACTTTCCGTGGAGTTTTTGAAGACACTTTATATATGCTTTCATTATCCGTATAACATTTACACAGGATAGCAATATTTTTGTGGGCTGATAATTTTTAATTATTTCATTGGAAGCCATGAGTACTTGATTATATAAGATCATGATGCTCCCGTCAGTAAAGCCAGCTTGTCTACTAAAAACAAACAAATATAAACAAACATAAACTTGAAAGTCTACAGCTTGTTACTGTTTAAACCCTTAGGTTACAATTGCCCTAGAACGAAATTCACTGCAGCTGCTAATAAAAGTAAAGACTGTATACATTGTTCTCACTGTATATAGGAGTGTGTGTGTGTGTATGTTTATAGGGGAATTAATGGTGCTATATAAACAAATAGAGAAATATGATCAAAAAGAAAAAAATAAGAAAAGAAACTAGGGCCCCCTGCCACATTGGCACTTCCCACCCTGCTCCCTGCTAATGCACTTGGAAAATCAGCAGAATATGGCCAAAGTGCTTGGGTCCCTGCCATCCATAGGAGAGACCCCAATGGAGTTCCAGGCTCCTGGCTTCAGTCTGGCCAAGTTCTAGCATTTGCAGCCATTTTAGGAGTGAACCTATCAATGGAAGATTTCTCTCTGTGTGTCTCTGTCTCTAACTCTCTTTCTGTAAATCTGCCTTTCAAATAAGTAAATAAATCAAATAAATAAATAAATAAAAAGGAGTTAGCCCTGGAGAAGGATAGGTTACTTCAGAAAGCATTAAAAAATGGTTCCAAACATCAATAATGAAACAAGGAAACTAACCTGAGAGAAGGATCTAACAGTGGACATCAGCAATTTTACAATTTTGCCTAGAGCCAGTGAAAATTTAAGAAAACATAGCCAACACATTTTGGGATGACGTTTATACCAATCTCAGAGCTCCTTGCTCTTGTAAAAAATGTTTTTTACATCTTTTAGTTCTACTTAAGTATTACATAGGAGAGTCAATGTGTATGTGCTAGAGTTCCTCAAGTTGTAGCCAATTTATTGAATCAAAATTAAAGTTAGCTGGGTAAAAATACATATTACAGATTTTTGTTTATAAATATTGAGTAATATAATTTTATGTATCACATATTGGAATTCAGTCCAAGTACTAAAGCATTTATAGATTTTTCAGATCACGGCCAAATATTTTTTAAACTAAAGGGTTGTATTAATTAAAGAATGCAGAGATGCTCTTCTGTACAAAAATGATAATAACTGATCGAGGCAAAATCCATAAAATCATAAAAATATTTGTCTTTATATCATTGTCCATGCTATCAACTTATTCAGAAACCATTTGTACATAATAATGTTGAATAAGGTACAGACCTAGAGTTAAAAGTAATCACTAATGGACTCTTTTGAAAGCATATCCTAGGGGCCAGTACTGTGGTGCAGCAAGTTAAAGCCCTGGCCTGAAGAGCCAGCATTTCATGTGGGTGCCGGTTCTAGTCCCAGCTGTTCCTCTTCCAATCCAGCTCCCTGGTATGGCCTGGGAAAGCAGTAGAGGATGGCCCAAGTCCTTAGGCTCCTACAATCACATAGGAGACCTGGAAGAAGCTCCTGGATCCTGGCTTCAGATAGGCGCAGCTCTGGCTGTTGTGGCCAGCTAAGGAGTGAACCAGCAGATGGAAGACCTCTGTGTCTACCACTCTCTGTAACTCTGTCTTTCAAATAAATAAAATAAATCTTTAAAAAAATAAGCATATCCTACATACTGACACTGTATTGTAATGGGTGGTGCAAACTGTTAGGACAAAACCTACAATGCCAGCAGCCCATGTGGGTGCCAGTTTGCGTCCGAGCTGCTCCATTTTTGATACAGCTCCCAGCTAATGTGTCTGGGAAAGCAGCAGAAGATATAGCCCAAGTGCTTGGGCATCCGTCACCCATGAGGGAGACCCAGAAAAAGCTCCTGGCTCCTGGCTTTAACCTGGCACCGCACAGGCAGTTGCAGCCATATTGGAGAGTGAAGCAGAGGATGGAAGATCCAGGATTGATCTCTCTCTCTTCCTCTCTCCATCTCTCTCTATGTAACTCTGCTTATCAAATAAATAAAATAATTCTTTAACAGCAAACTTCAAATTTCAGGATCTTTCATTACCTTCATTATCAGGATCTCATTACCTTTCTTTGGAGTGAAAACTATGATAAAATTTTGCAGTATTTGATTGTGGGTAAGATTTCCATCATCTTTAAAGCATGCATTACTTGAGTGACAGCTTTCATAAGGAAAATCTTGATTAGATAATGTGAATTTTCTGTATTCTGAGTAACCAACCAGTAATCTTGGTTTGAAATGTGTGTCATCAAAATCTTGGATATAAGTCATGAGTAGGTAAATACAATTTATTAAATTAGCTAGTAGGTGTATATTAGCTAGTCAGGTTTATAAGGTACCAAATGAAGGCATTCAGCTTTAACTGCTATTCTTTCATCTTGCTTGGGGTTGCTGCATTCGCACAAATATGCACTGCATCAAACTGCTGGGTGGTTTTTAGTTTTCTGTCTAGGCAGGAGGCTGACGACTGTTCTTCCACCTGCTGCACTTCCTTCTTGATGTATGATGTCAACTCTACAAGGTCTCTGTTTCTTTGTGTTCACAGCAGCCCCTTCTTGAGTTTCTCTTTGCAAGTACTACACAAAGTTAGATTTTCCCATCAGTCTCACAATTTTCAAGGAAGGTTTTATGCTATCAAGGCTCTCTAAAGCATCACTATTATAGTATCAGCAGTAGCAGCAGTACCTGGAAGCTTGTTAGAAAACCAAACCAGATTTTTAGCCACAAGATAGACTGGCTGAACCCGAACTGCATTTTAACCAGATCTCTGAATACATAGCACACACGGAAATGAGAAACACTGTTCTAAAACTTGTGTTCCTGACCCATGCCCTCTGGAATCTCATCTATATATACTCTTCAGCCATTTATTAGCATAAAATACTATCCCCACAAATTGTTCTAATGTCATACTTGCAGCTGCATCAACGTAATAACAGTAGCTTGTAACTACATGGATGCCCAAGTAGCAATGGTCTTTCTATTCTGTCCTCTCAGCATTTTAAGTTTGGCTATTAATCTTGAAAACTTGGTAGTAAGTAGGAAGTAGGAGGTAGCTGTTAAGGGCAAACAGATGCTTATCTCTGTCATTTCCCATTTCCCCCGTCACACCATCCTCTTCCAGCTACTTATGAGGCAAAGAACAAATTAGACATCCTTATTAATGCAATTCTTAAGCAACTGCTGACCTAGCAATAAAGACTGCTAAATCTAGCCATTTCTCCCCTCTCAAATCATTTATTCATATGTTAAGTCAGCTATTTTTTTTTCAATTTATTTGACAGGTTGAGTTACAGACAGTGAGAGAGAAAGGTCTTCCTTCCATTGGTTCACCCCCCTCAAATGGCCACTACGGCTGGTGCTCTGTGCAAATCTGAAGCCAGGAGCCAGGAGCTTCTTCCTGGTCTCCCATGTGAGTGCAGGGCCCAAGCACCTGGGCCATCTTCCACTGCCTTCTCAGGCCACAGCAGAAAGCTGGATTGGAAGAGGAGCAGCAAGGACTAGAATCCGGTGTCCACATGGGATGCCAGGTGGTGATGCAGGTGGAGGATTAATCTAGTGCACCAAGGCGCCGGCCCCAAGACAGCTTTTTTTTTTTTTTTTTTTGACAGGCAGAGTGGACAGTGAGAGAGAGACAGAGAGAAAGGTCTTCCTTTGCCATTGGTTCACCCTCCAATGGCCGCCGCGGCTGGCGCACCACGCTGATGCGAAGCCAGGAGCCAGGTGCTTCTCCCGGTCTCCCATGTGCACCACGCTGATGCGAAGCCAGGAGCCAAGTGCTTCTCCCGGTCTCCCATGGGGTGCAGGGCCCAAGCACTGGGGCCATCCTCCACTGCACTCCCGGGCCATAGCAGAGAGCTGTCCTGGAAGGGGGGCAACCGGGACAGAATCTGGCGCCCAGACTGGGACTAGAACCCGGTGTGCCGGCACCGCTGGTGGAGGATTAGCCTATTGAGCTGCGGCGCCGGCCTATTTTAATTGAAAGAATCACAACGTTTCATTCCTAGGGTATAATGGGGGATACATTTGACAAACTAATATTAGTAAAAGAGCAATCTATTATAGAAAATGAACGATGTTTTCACAAACTTCCTAATCAACATCACAGTGACTTTATTGTTAATTTTGGTTAGAAAGTGACTTGCTAAATCTTTGGCATAATTTGATAATATGATTGCCTTTGATTTGTACTTTTCCACTGTGTCTTAGATTCCTTGAATGGCCAAGTGACATGAAGTAATTTTCAAAGGGAAAAGATACATTGTATATTTCAGTACTGAACCTTCATGATCTAGGAATGGACTAGACTATTGTTCTCTTATTATACCTTTTTGTCTCTTGGACATGGGTGGAGGTTTTTGAGAGAGTAAATGTGTATTAATGATGCAAATGATAAGATGATGTCTTCGTGTTTCTTGGTAAGTAAATACTTCAACTGAAAGTTAACCTTTTTCAAAAGGAGGGGGCAGCCATGTGGAATAGTAGGTAAAGCCACCACCTGCAGTGCCAGCATCCCATATGGACACCAGTTTGAGCCCCAGCTACTCCACTTCCGACACAGCTTTCTTCTATGGCTTGGGAAAGCCATAGAAGATGGTCCTGCACCCGCGTGGGAGACCAGGAGAAAGCTCCTGGATCCTGGCTTCAGATCAGCTCAGCCCCAGCTGTTGCAGCCATTTGAGGAGTGAACCATCGGATGGAAGAACTCTCTTTCTCTCTCTGCCTCTGCCTTTCTGTAACTTTGCCCTTCAAATAAAGAAATAAGTCTTAAAAAAAGTTAACAACCCAGTGAAGAAAATGAACAAATAAAATATGCAATAGTTTGTGATGTTTCAGGACTAAATATATAATGAGATATACTCTAATGAACTATGAGGCAGGTGTCTGACACAGAGGTAAATAAATAGAGCTAAAGGTCCCTAAAACAAATGAATCATATGCTGCTCAAAACCTGAAATTATGAATGTGATTGTGGTGAGTCAGAGGCCAACAGAGATGTAATTTTGTGGATGTTATCCTTCATTTCTAAAGGTAGTTGTACTGTTTCAACAGGTTGACACAAAAACTTCATGTAAACTGAATATTATGAGTAAATAGCATTTATTTAGTATCAATATCTATAGAAGAAAAACAGTTCTTTTATAAAAAATACTAAATATAGCATGAATTACAGTTTAAATTAATTTCATAATAATATAAGGTTAAGTATTTTTTGAAAATATTGTTACCTATTTACAGACACAATCTTAAACATAAATATTAGAATTAACCTTTTGGAGAGCATATTTAACCTCATGGTGAAGATACATGGTTGCCTTGATCCTAGGCTGCAGAAAGTCCATTTCTAATGCTGTATGACCCTAGTGCCACCCTGGGGTAAAACAAAACAGTGGACACGGCTGGTCGGTGACGTTTTTGAGGAGAACTTGTGCATTCACTAGAAAGAAGGCAGGTGTTAGACATCCTGTGCTGCACGGTGCAGGCTCACAGTGAAGATCGTTCAGAATACTACATGACTCTCCATTCATGTAGCGTTCAGGGAATGGAAATCTTGCAGACAATAATCTAAATCTAGAATCTATTTGAATTTCCATATTAACACAAAGTACATTGACACAATTTTCATATGGGTTAAATTTTCTAGGAATGCAAAAAGTATATACAAGAATAACCCAAATAATAAAAATTTCAATGCATGCAATTTGCTAAGATTTAACACACCATTTTGGAAAGTCCTGGCAATCATTAGTAACATCTTTCATGGTATTTGAGTTACTGATTAAATAGTGTTTTTCAGCTGCGTATTCATGAGAATTTTTCTTAAAGGAGCAGGTTATCTAATTACATAGTTTTATTATCTAGTATAGTTGTTTCTAACTGTTTATTGCATGGAAATACACATACACAATCAAATACATCGCATAAATTACTTTTTTTCATTTATTTTTATATTTTAACTGGAATGTAGAGTTATGTTTAACAATTATTTGTATAGATAAATCTGCCATCTGTGAAGTTTAGTTCAGGGTGACAAGGGAGTTATTACAACATCCAATTTTAAAAGAGAATAGGTTGTATCTGATAGTGTTGTGAGAGCATTTGATCTCAGGTAGCTTCAGGACTCCGAGTAGGTCACTTGTAACAGCAATTGTTCAGTGAAAGTTTACTTTGATAGAAGAGCATATGCACATAATATGGAAAAAAATACGGCTAACGTGCCTTGGGTCTCTGTTCTGATGTGTGCTTGGTTGCTATGTGATTTTTGATGAGTCAGTAAATTCCCCTGAACCTGAATTTGTCTCCTAGTAGATCAAAGTGTTGGGGCCAGCACTGTGGCCATTGTGGAGTGAATCAGCAGATAGAAGACCAATCTCTGCCTCTGCCTTTCAAATACATAAATAAATCTTTTTTAAAGAAACGAAGCGTAGGACTTGATCTGAGATCCCAAAGATTCCTACTATTAAAACTAGAAATTCACCTTTACAGGATAGACTCAAAAGGTGGAAACTTGCATATTATATTTTGATACTTGTTCTCCGATATTTTTAAATGTTGTTTTATTCTGCCAACAATACTGAGTCTCTGTGGTATATTAGTTGATTTTCTTTAGAAAACCATTTAGGTTTAGTAAAAATAAATTGTCAATAACTTGGATGATGAACCTAGAACTATTAGTATATCTGATCATTTTTAACATTAATTTTGAACTTATTAAGTGATAACAGGAGTTTCCCATAAATATAGTTTCCACTTAGTCCATGTAAGTGACTAAAACACTCAAGTTTTGATTTTGAGGGCTATATTTGCAGTGTGATAAGTCTCTTTAATAATTAAAAACTATTCCTTGACAAATAGTAGAATGGGCTTCCAGATTTTATTTTATCTTATTTTATTTTAATTTATTTTATTTTATTTTTTGAGAAAGAGACAGAGACAGGGAGAGCTCCAAGCTCCAATTCTTGCAATCCACTGGTTCATTTTCCATATGTTGGCAATGGTGTAGGCTGAATCAGAGCTGAAGCCAGGAACCCAGAATGCAATGCAGCTCTCTTACTGGGTGGAAAAGGTCCAATTACTTGAGCCATTACTGCTATTTCCAGGGTGCACTGGGGGGAAGCTGGAATAGGAGTCAGAGCCTAAAATTGATATGGGACAGTCACTATCATATGGGACATGGGCATTTTCATCACTAGGCTCCATGCTTATCCTGAGTTTTCATTTTTAATACACACATAAATATACATGTATCTATATGTGACAGTGGATATGAATGTATATGTATTCCTCCATAGATATTATTTAATATACATTTGTATAGATACACACTGTACAGTTTATAAGTGTGTGTTATGTGCTATATATGTGTATATACATACGTATATTATACAATCATTTGGGCATATTTAGACACATATAAGTATATGCTACATATATATGTATGCTTATATGTACCTATATATTGTCTGTATCTATTTCTACAGATATATACACAAACATCTATACAAATATGTAAATATATATATGTGTGCATGTGTGTGTATATATATTCACATATATATGTATGTATATACACACACACAAAGAGAGAGAAAGAGTTTACTTCTGATATTTTGAATGGTTCATGCAATTGTGTATTTTAATGGTTGATTTCTGTACAACCCAGACCAGGCTTTCTAACGGAAATAAACATGGTAATACATGAGAAAATTACTTGTCCTCAGGTCATGTAAAGATTTGGTTAGAAAAGGGCACATTCATCTTCATCTTTGGGGTAGGCCAGCATTCTCACCTTCAATTCCCATTTTCTTCTTTCCTCTGCCCATACACCTTGCCACCTTTTTTCTTTAAATTATCAAGAGGAGGCCATGAGATGAGGGATACTTCACTGCAGGTGGTGATATGAAACTGACAAGTAGTTTATAAACTAGCCCTACCCTATTGCTTGGAGAAGCTTTATAACTGATTGTTTTAATACCAAAGTGACACCAAAGGGGGTCAAGTAAATAAATATGCAAGCCTCACCAGTTCAAAATAATAAAATTCCAATGTGTGCAAGCCTGCTTGTTGAACATATGTTTGAGGCACGGCTAAGCCATCTGGCTCAGTGTCAAGCATTTACACCAACTGCAGTCTTACAGTACCTGACAGCAGAAAAGCTTTATTCCCCTGGTGTTTGGGCACAAATGGAGAAATATTATTGAAATGATTATCTGCATCAAGACTCAGATTTGCTTTGACATTTAGCTGGCTCTGTTTAATCCAAAGGGTTGTCTGAATGAATAAAGAGAAGGGTTCCTCCAGAAGATGCTGCGAGCAGCCAGGGAAAGCCAAATGATTAATGAGACTGAAAGACAGGGTGGACCTGCCCACCTCCACCCAGACCTCGGTGCCAAGAACTGAATATGAAATTAGTCTAAAGCTTTCTGTGGCTTGTCAGGAAGATTCTTCCACCCTCGTGTGGGCTCTCATTTTTGGACCTCTGGAAACAAAAGGGATGGCTACCTTACCCAATATGGAAGAAATAGAGAGGCTGGGGGAGTTTCATGTTATAATCAGAACATTGCACATTCACTTTCTGCTTTTAACAGCTCTACCAGAGGCATTTAGATATTATGTTAGAAACAGAGTCACTTTTAAGAATCAGAAAGCTGTGTCTTGCTGCCTGGTTTCTGTTTTGGCAGCTGGCTTCAACATGCTATGCTCCTCCTATCAAGATAATTTCATTTGGTTTAGAAGGATATGTTTCACTGGAAACTCTGTGCTGTTACTTGTCCGCAGACAAGGTATTAAGCTGAGCTTTTTGAAAAAGGAGGTACAGTGCTAGTTTCACCATTCACTTATGCTAAGAAAACGTAGACATTCAATCAAAGAGACAACTTTTTTTTTTAGAGTCACAGGGAATTTGGCAGAAAATAAAATACTAATGAAAGTAATAATACCAGAATAGTTGTGAAAAATAATAGAATAAATACCTTAATCTGAAAATTTGATCAAAGAGTTCTAGGTTCATATCTGCTTTATCTGATTTTCATATATTCTATACCTTTTGGAGGGAGGGTTTTAGTAATGATTATTGATTTAGATTTGAAATTACTTTGGTGATTTGGATTTAATAAGAATGTTAGACATGATTTCCTCCTCACTCTTACTTTTAATTAACTTTTTATAGAGATATGAATGAATTCTAATGAACACAATTGGCAGACTAATTGATTTGTTTCTGAGCACAGTGAGTGATCAGTATGCTGGCAGCATTGTGATATACTGTTCAAGGATTTAAACAGTTTTTGGGTTAATTTTCTGGCACAGGTTAGTTGGGGAAACTGCTTAAAATATGTACTGTTTAGTGCCTGCTTTTTTAAAAAATTCAGTGAATTAGAAGATATGTACTCCTTTGAATTTATAGTGTCTTTAAATTATCACACTGCCACTGGGGAGTTGCTTTGTGTATTCTGTGCATATTAACAGAATACTTTTACATGTGTTATGCACATGAGAATATTAAAGACAATTTTCAGAAAATGAAGCATTCTTATTGCAAGAAAAAAGCCAAGAATATGCCCCTATGTTTAAAAAATTATTTTTAAAAGTTATCACAAATTCAAGAGTGGTCAAAACAAATTCTAAAAGCACTCATTTAAAGAAAAATAAAGCACAACTCTAAGAGGTTACTGTTTTGCCAGAGATCTCACTTTAAAGGTTTTGCTTAAATAAATCCCAGTGAAATGACATTCTTTTATAGTGTTAAGAACAATGAGCGGGTGAGAAAATATATTATGACATAGTTAAACACAAGGCTATAATTTCTAAACTGCATAAATTACATGTTTTCCTCTATTATGATACAGACAGCCAAACTGAACATTTTTGAAAGAAAATGACCAACGTATGATTAATTGCAAGCTCACAGATTTTGCAGCTTCAAGAGTAAATCAACTGCTAAGAAGTGCTAACTTGCTAAAATATAAACTAATTTTAGTCTCTAGATATTAAAATATAATCCATCTTCTTTCTCCATTGGGAAAGCTAATTAGAAATTGTGACTGGCAGAAGCAGGAGAACCCAAAGAACACCAGGATTAAGTTCACATGCTGAAAACCTTAGCCCAGAAAAAGTGGCCAGATATTTTTATTCTTTACATTTCACATATTTGAATTTCCTAAAACCAGCTTATGGTAATGGCTGCTGCCCAAATGTGCAAGTGACAGAAGAGAGAATTTGTGAAAAGAACACGTGTAGTTAACATGGAATGCTGCAAATATAATTCAGGGATACAGGGAAATGGCCCATGGATTCTGTTTGTGCACTTCTCAAAAGATCTGACTGTTCACATATAACACATCTAACAATTAGTTTGGAAAGACATAGAATAAGTGGCTGTGGGGTTTTAAATCTTTGTATTCTAGGGAATCCTGGAAACTGAGCTAGTCTTAATGTCAAGTTGGCCTTGCCTGTACTCTGTTGACCCTTCCATTGGAGTGAAAGGTGAAAAATAATGGGGTTGGAAATAAGACACGCATACACAGCACCCACTGACAACTTTGTATTTTCTATTTATGTGGCTAGGATACTATTCCACAAAATCTTTATTTTGTCATATTCTTAGAAGTATAATTACACCTTTTAATAATCTGTGAGTTTTTCAACTGAATAAACAAAGGGCATAGCAGAAATTCAAAGGGAAGATTCTCTACCAATATTATGCTGTAGTGGGAATGAGTGAATCAGAACTGCATGGTTTTGAGAAGCAGCTGTCTTAACAGCAATAACCCATGGTCTTTATTTGCCACCGAAGGAAAAAATCCAGGCAAACATGTCATAGTAGAAAGAGAAGACTACAAAATGTGGAGTTGATATTCTGAGCATTTTAAAAATATTAAATTATAATAAACATTCACCAACAGATATTTTTACAAATATTTGGGTAGATGTATTTTCAGTATGTCCTTTAAAGAATAGCATGAATTTCCTCAAGGAATTTTAATTAAATTCAGTATGTGTTAACAAGACAGTGAATTTCTCAAGTTTAGTTTGAGCAAAACTCAAACACATTTATTTTCCTGCCCTTAATAAGTGATCATTTTCATATGCCAGGATTCCAAATTCTAAGGTAATATTAAGAATAAAAATAGTGATTGTGGGAGGGAATTCGTATAGCAATTAAGAACTAGTCACCACTGTTGTTAGTTTTGCTCAACCATTCCCCAGTTGCAAAATGTTGGAAAAAATTGTTTAAAATATCTACCTTAGTTTTATCAATACCTCACAACACTGTTTTGAGGATTAAAGATTTTAATGTGTGGGGCATAATTGGACTAGCTCCTAGCACATAGTAAGTGTTTAATAAATATTAAAGCACATATGTACTCCAAACATCACAACTACAGCCACTGTATAGTATATGTGATCCTGTTGAAACTACATTTCTCTCTTTCCAATACAATCATTTGTCTTACATTCTCCAGCATGAGGTAACATGAAGCCAAGTAGAGTTAAAGTGAGGGCAAGGATAGTATGAAAATTCACATTCTTAAAGAATCACAATTATATCTAAGGATAAGAGCCTTTAGTTTGGTAGAAAACAGATTTTATCACACCTGAGTCAGTACTATAGGATTTCAGTCAGAGGTCTGTGATTCAGCAAGAAGGATTGTATTATGTTCAAAGCAGCCAGGACTAATTCATCAATCATATAAAGGTTAGCAATTATAATTTAGGCATTCTTCTCTAAGAATAGTCACCAATTAGAATGCCTATTCAGTGCCAAACACATGTATTTGAGTTGTCGCTAGCCATCACTGCAATCTAAAATGTTTAGTACTACTACTATTCCCATTTAAAATATGTATAAATATTTTCAAAGCCATTAATGAATGTACCCTAGGGTATGAACTTACTAATAGTGGAGTTAGAATTCAGATGCAGATTTATTTAAGTTTAAATCCAATGTTATTTGCAAAACATTATACCGGTGTTTGAATTTTAAATCCTGCATCAATTTTCCATAAATTGCGTTTTTCATTAACCTCTTTTTTTTGACAGGTAGAGTTATAGACAGTGAGAGAGAGAGAGAGACAGAGAGAAAGGTCTTCCTTCCGTTGGTTCACCCCTCAAATGGCCGTTACGGCCGGAACTACACCCATCTGAAGCCAGGAGCCAGGTGCTTCTTCCTGGTATCCATTGCAGGTGCAGGGGCCCAAGCACCTGGGCCATCCTCCACTGCCCTCCGGGGCCACAGCAGAGAGCTGGACTGGAAGAGGAGTAACCGGGACTTACTGGCACCCATATGGGATGCCAGTGCTGCAGGCGGAGGATTAACCAAGTGAGCCACGGCACCGGCCCCTCATTAACCTTTTTAAGACCTTTCCTTTAATCATGTTCCAATAAAAATGTAACTTCTCTTATCTTTGATTTAGTAACATGCAAAATATGTGAACAGTGGAAACTTTTAACTGAATTGTCAACCTTTGCCTATATCAAGAATCTGAAATTACTAGGTAAAAGTTGCTGACAATGTCATCTTACTTCTGTGAAGTTCTGTTTTCTCATATTAGCTCTTGTAGTTCCAGTGCCTCAGCAGCTGCTCCATGCTAGTCAGTGTGCTCTGATTTGTGTCCTTTTTCTAATTATTTTTGGTCAGAGCACAGATCTGCCATGCGGTAATCCATGGAAGAGCAAATTCTTGACATGCAGGAAAAAAGGGAAGTGTTTTTTACACGTGTTATTAGAATCCCAGAAATAGTGGAAAGAATGATCAAGGTAGACTCATAACTGAAGAAATAATGTTAAAGATTTTCTAAAATTGGTGAAGTGCTTTAACCCACAGTCTTAAGCAATTAAAGAAACTCAAGCCATTCCAACATAAGGAAAAAAGCACCTAGACATATAAAGTGAAATGACTATAAATAGAAGACAAAGAACAAATGTTAAAATCAGCCAGAGACAGAAAGACTTTCAGCAAAGCAATGATGAAATGGATGACTGGCTTATCAACACAAATAACAGAAGTAACAGGCCATGAAATGACATTGTAAAGTGTGGAAAGAAAACAATTGCCAAGTTAGAAGTATGTGTCCATTAAAGATGTAAAATGGCATAAAGAAATGGAGAGCATTAGAAATGGTAAATATGAGAGTCTTCAGAAGAAAGTTCATGGAATTTAATGAATTATGGATATTTGTTCAAATTCTCATTCGATTAAGTAGATCAAAAATCATGGGGGTGGGCTCTGGCATGAGGTGAAGACTCCATTTCAGATGCCCACATGCCCTGTGGGAGTGCCTGGATTTGGGCCCCCTTCCATCTTTGATTTCAGCATTGTGCCAAAGAGAAGTCTGGAGGGCATCAGCCAACGGCTTGAACTTGAGTCCATGCCATGCGTGTGGAAAAGCTAGACTGAGTTCCCAGCTCCTGGCTTGGCCAGGTCCACACACAACTGTTGAAGGCATTTGGGGAGTGAGTCAGTAGGTGGGGGAACTCTCTCTCTCTCTTCCTCTCTCTCAGTCTTTAAAATAAAATCCTGTTATGCAAATATGAGAAAACTGTGATTGGATTTCAATTTTTTTTGCAGAAAAAACTTTGCTTTCAATTCCATTTTCCATGAACTTTTTAAAGTACCTTCCTTTGTGGATAAATATAGGTAAATATTGATTGGACACTGAATATACAAAACAATGACAGTAATATTTTGAATACTGTCATGTGCCACATAATGATATTTCACTCATTGATGCTCCACAAATAAAATATTGGTCCCATGAGGTTATATTGCCTGGTTATGTAATAACTGTATTAATTTATATGTGCACATACTGTGATGTTCACAGTGATGAAACACCTAATGATGCATTTCTCAAAATATATCCAATCATTAAGAGGCACATAATCGCATGTAGAATTAAAATTCATGAACAAACATAACATAAAATTGAGAAAATTAAATGAAATTAAAATGATCTAAAATCCTATCATTTTGGGGAAAGAGATAAAATTATTAGTTCTTATAAGGCTGCAATAAATCAAAGATTATGTTGTAATCTAGAGTAACCATTGAAGTAATATTAAAAATTTTTAAAATAATAATTATAGAAAGGAAATAGAATTATAAAGCAAAATAAGAAAAAAAGAAAGAAAAAAGCACAAAATAGATTGTTAAATAAAACAGTAAACATAAACCCGAATGTAAAAATAGATGAACTATAAAGTCTAAAATTGTCAGATGGGATTATATGTATCAAGAAAAGAGTAAAAACAAAGAAGGGAAAAATATTAGTCAAATACCAAAATAAACACAAAGAAGCAAGAAACAGAAATCAGCTTTACTGTGGCAGAGACTTCTGAGTAGCAGGATTGTACTATAGTAGAAGCAGTACAAGGAATGAGAAGAAGGAGCCCCACTGGGAGTACAGAAACATAATGAGAAAATGATAGTGTTATGAAAGAAGAAGCAAGAAATTAATTAAATTAAGAAAGAATTGAATTAAAGCAGCATAGTAGTCCCTGGAAAGTCATATGGGACTTATTAATGCATAAATAGCTCACTAATTTTTATAAGCACATTTTTGTTTTCAGCAGTGTTATTGCTGAAGCTCATAATAATGACCATAACTTATCAAGGATATCTTAAATTATATTTAGCATGCACTATTTTCTAAGTTTAGGAAATGTGAAATAAATTTTGAAAACGTTTAAATTCAATTAAGATAAAGAAGCAAGCTGCAAAGAGTGAAACTTCTACTTTAATTAGGAATAAAAGATACTCTCCTTCCATTTACATTGGAAGAATAGAATATATGATCTCATGGCACAGGGAACTATGTGGGGCATGAAAAGGATTTAAAGAGTGTGGGAATGGTCTTAAAATACATGCAAGATTTATGGAGAATAGAGTACCTCAAAATTTGAAAGGCATATGAACTACCTGATGTTTCTATTAAAATGCATATTTTTACTCAGTAGGTCTATGGTGGAGCTGAGATTTGTAAAAATTCAAGTGCAGGACCACACAAGTAGAATCAATGCCTAGAGACTAGAACAGAATGTCTTGAAGATTATAATCAAATCAATATTAAAAATAACTCACTTTATGTGCATTGCCTGCATGGATCTAACCTTGTCTAGTTAAATATTCTCAATATATCCTCAAAAAGTGAAATAACACTAAAGGAATATGTCTTTCAATAGAATTCAGGAAACATGAAAATGCACACCAACTTCTTTTCACCACCATAATGCTTGAAAGGGTGTGCAAGTCTTTATTTTCAAATAGCAAAAGCAATTGCAGTCTGTTAATGTGGACCCTCATTGTGTCTCAGAACTCTCATATACTACTTGGGGAAACAAAAGCTTTCCTAGGAAAACACTTGGAGGGGAGCTGCAGTCATTTCTGATTATGATTCCTGAGATATAGTTCCCACCAAATTTCATATAAAATTAAAATCCAGGGTCATATAAAGCTGCCAATCAAAACATTGGCAAATGAGAAATGAACACAGTAAACATTTGGGAAAATAACATAGCAGTTTTCTCCTTTTATTAAATTTTGACTGAACAAATGGTAAATGCTTTGGTGTCAGGGAAGCTGCAAGAATAAAAGGCAGTGAGGTTGGAAGCCGTAAGTTGTAAAGATTAAGATAACTATATTCAATTATCTTACCCACATATTCTCCTCACCTTATAATACTTCTGTCCTCTGAGAAGTATTTAATTAGTAGTCTGGAAATCTGCAAATTTCTGGGAATTCTTTATGTTCTCTTATTTTTATGACTTTTGAGATCTGCAAATAGTGTGAAGAAATCAACAATTGTAAAATGTAAAATAGTTTTTCTAAAAAATTAATACTAATAAAAAAAGTATATTGAGGTATCTGAAATGGAATATGATTCTTATTTAAAAAAACTCTCAATGTCTGTGGTTTAAACAAATATTGTTTGAAACCAACAATAGTCTTCCCATGGCTAAAGCAATGAGGAACAGACTACATAAAATCATTAAAGTTAGAAATATGCGATTTTTAAAGAAAGGTGTGAATTTAGTTTTTTTTTTTTAAATCAGGACTGAAGTAATCTGATCTGAATAAAGAAAATAGTAACTGTATTCAAATAACTTTCTGAAATGTGTATACAGATGAAAAATGAAATAACAAACAGTTAAACTCAAAGGGGAAAAGAAAGATTGAAATTCCAAAGGAATTCTTACAAGATAAAAAATTATATTCTAAAAAAAAGAAGAGGGAGAAAAAGTTGCTCTAGTTCAGTTATGAGAGAAACAGATGGAAAAATACTGTTTAATCTAAGCTCTTGAATATGAAATATTTATAATTAGATTATTTTAAGTGTAGTTTTACATTTTGGAGAATTTCTGTACACCTTATTTGACTAAAATAGAAACTAAAATATCATCCTTATCAGTTTCCATGATCACTTGTTGAACAATTAGAACACATCATTTTTCAAGTCCTTGAGAATGCAAAACATATAAAATATGGTCAAGTACTCTAATTATTTAGATGCTAGTGGGACTGAGAATGTATCATCTCACTTTAAAAAAAAAAGATGATTTTATTTGAAGGTCACAGCTACAGAGAGAGAGATATCTTCAATATCCTGGTTTCAACGAGCAGGGTTGGACCAGGCCAAAGCCAGGAACCAGGAGCTTCTTTTGGGTTTCCTACAAGGGTGGCAGGGGCCCAACCACTTGAGCCATCTTCTGCTGCTTTTCCATTCCCAAGAAGCTGAATTGGAAGTGGAGCAAGAGGGACACAAACCAGAGCCTATATGGAATGCTAGCATTGAAGGTAGCAGCTTCAGCCATTACATCACATTGCCAGCCCCATCTCATTTTTTAAAAAGATTTATTTATTTGAAAATCTGAGGTAGGGAGGGAGAGAGAGAGGGGGAGAATGAGAGATAGGGAGAGAGAGAGAGAGAGAAATAAGTATCTTTCATCTGCTGTTTCATTTCCTAAATCGCCTATAGAGCTGGGCCAGGCCAAAAGATCCAGGAACTTCATCCGGATCTCCCACATGGACGGCAGGGCCCAAATACTTGAAACACCTGCTGTTTTTCTGGGTAATTTGCAGGGAACTGGATCAGAAATGGAACAGCCGGGACTCAAACTGGTGCTGTGATATAGGCTCCCAGCATCACAAGAGATGACTTAACCTGCTGTGTGACACAGATAGATAATATACAAATTCTCTACCAATAAGGATGAGCACTGTATAGAAAAAAAACAAAAGGGAGGGGGCAGATAAGATATAGCAGTAAGGAACTATTTTAGTTAAAATGGCCAATTCCAGATTTTCCAAGGCAAAGCCCTTTGTTCAGACCTGGCTGATGTAGAGGTGTGAACACCTGAAGGAAGAGAATTCCAACAGAAGGAAACATCCAGGCTCACAGACAGTAGGTTACTAGTTTTGTTTGAAGAATAATGATGAAATTAATAATCTGGAATTTAGTGAACAAAAGGAAAATTCAAGGAAATGAAGCCAGAGTTGCATGGAAGACCCTTTCAGTCGTTCTAAGAACTTTGGATAGTATTCTATATACGTTGCTAAGATGTTTGAGTGACATGATCATTACATTTAGAAATGAACTCTGGTTGCTGTGTAAAGAACAGACTAAGAGAGTAAAAGGAACAATAGAATGTTTCAGGTGAGAAGAGCTTGACGAAGATGCAGAGTGAAAGAGGAAGTGACAGGTGTAAGGATTTAGATATATGTTGGAGCCAAAGACAAGAGGACTTAGAAAATCAGAAAGGTTTGTGGAATGCATGGGACAGCACAGAGATAAGTAAGTAAAGCACAAATAATGATTGCAAAGAACTAGTAGAGAAAACATTGGGAAGATAGTTTTAATTGGGGCAAGATTTTATATTTCAGGTCAAAGACTGCGGGCTTCACTTAATAGAGATTGGGAATGTATTTGCTGTATTTCAGTGACTATCTAAATAAATGCCAGATTCAGTGCAGTGGACCTAGGAAGACAGGATGTTACTAAATCCAACTTATACTGAGGGAAGCTGGAGATGGTATGAGGATGTTCAGTCTCATGTATAGAATATGGAACTCAAAGCCTCAAACAGCAGATAAGAGATTAACGAGGCTAGGCTGCTAGTAGAAGGACAATAAAAAAGCATGAGTATTCTGACGAGACCTGAATGGGACACCCAGAAGTAAACACCATAGTTATATTGGGAAAGAGTGAGAGCAAGTAGCAAGTAAAGTACTAATCAGAGGCCTGCAGTTCAGCTCCAAAACTCTAGTATTTGATAATGAAACTAGGAAAAAAAATGCATGGGGCTTTGAATTATCCTGTATAACAGTAGTGATTGGTAGTAATAAAGATTGTTACACTAGGGATCTACAAAATCAGCACAGCTTCAGATTCCTTCTATTTTTTAGTTCAACCATCATCCTTAATAAGGCCAACAATTTTTATGCTTTTTTTTTCACAAGGTAGCTCAGACTCTTGGATTTCATCTGCTTTCCAAATGGCAGAAAGAAGAAGACAAAATGTCACACCCTGACTGTCTCTTTAAACTTAAATCTCTTTAGCCAGAAATTAAGTCACATGGTTATACCCAGTTAAAAAGGGGCCCTGAGAAACATCTTTTAGTTAAGTATATTACTGTAAGAAGTGGTTGTATACCTAAGGGAGACCAGAAGATAGAATGGATACTGAACAGGAAACTTCAGTTGCCTGCCAGATCAAGTTATCAAATGGGGACGCAAGACTAAGAAATGAAAGGGAAAGAGGAAAGAAGGAAGACAGGTGGGAGGAAGCAATAGGGGGAAAAGAACTGAGAAAGAAAGGAATAAATGAAGAAAATTGGAGAGAAAAAGGGAAGGAATAAAAGAGAACCTATTGCTTGGGATTTTCTGCATGTTATTGTATTTTGATTGATTAAAAAAGCATGAAATTGTCTAACAATAAACTCTCTCATGTGTTGCAACCAGGGATGCTATGTAATAATTTAATGTACATTTCAGAAAGTAGATTGACATCTATGTTTTAGACTGGCTACCATGATTTTCCACATCCTTGCATCTCCTGTCTGCCTGGAAAATTCCATTAAGTTATACTTCCCAGTGCCGGTCAATGAGACCCTCAACAGTGGATCCTAATGCCTAAGGCTAAGCAAGGCACGTAGTATAATTAATCTTTGTTTTAGAAAAACACTGGAATAGACTTTCGAGCATTGTTGTTAAGTTCTGGTTAGCATATCCCAGACCTCAGGACTGCATCCTATGGTTCCAGCCTTGTTAACTTTATGGTCTAAACAATATTTGTCTCTGAGGCTAATATTACAAATGTCCTTCTCCTATCTGCTTTCCACACTGGGCATGGTCACCTAGAATCTGACCAGCCCCTCAGGCATTATAGGTTGAAAAGATGAGAGCTGCTGACAATAGCATGATGCTAGGAAGTCACACTTTAGGATCAGGGTCTGAGACATGGAGGTCAGAGGTAACTTACAGACGACTGACCCTAGAGGAGCTGTCATCTGAGAAAGAGAAGGCCTCTTGCAAATCTCCTGGGATCCCAGTAAGGCCTACTGCTCAGGACAAGCAATGTGAGTCAGCTTTATGAGTTGGATCCCAGACCTAACCACAGATATAAATATGGTGATTCCTTCCTCTAGATTCCTTCATTCAGAGCATAGCTTTCTGACCACACTGTGGGAAAAACTGTAGTTTAAAAGCCCAACAACGATTTGCCACTGTAGTCTGTTGTCTGACTGTACTACATCTGTATGTGTTGCCATAGATTGGATTGGGAAATGGGGCACCCATACCTTCTGCTAACTCTGTCTCTGAGTTTCTCCAGTAGGTCTGATATAATCCTGATACAGTCTTACAGTCTGATGCCAAGTTGCTTGACCAGCATTTTGTTTTGTTTGTTTTTTGGAGGGGGGTGTTGTTTGTTTACTTGTTTTTTTGGCACAAGTTTTAAAACCTTAATTCCTTGCTAGATTATAAAGCTGAAGATCAATATATGAGGGGGTCTTCAAAAAGTTCATGGAAAATGCATGCTGTGAAAAAACTATGTAAGGATTTCAAAATGTTTATGCACCTACGTAACTTAGTTTGATGCCATTTGCATGAACTTTTTGAAGTTACCCTCATATGCATTGCTACTTGTTAAAGTGCATTGATTTTCATCTACTTGAAAGGTAGAGTGGACATACACAGAGGGAGGGGGGAAGGAGAGAGAGAGAGAAAGAGATAGAGATATTCCATTCACTGGTTGCCTTCCTAAATTCCCCACAACAGGGACTGTGCCAGATTAAAACCAGGAGCCTGGAACTCCATCTGCATCTCCAATATGGGGTGCACATATTCCAAGCAGTGACTAAACCTGCTGTGCCAAAACACTCACCCCTTATTTGCCTCTTTTTGGAAATACGTTTATGTCCAAATCATTAACAAGTCAGAAAACTACAATGATAATGTAATCATTTGCACATAAACCTTACATTAGCTATATAGTGGAGATGAAATAATTATTGATTGACTGAATTTATATACTTACATGTATTTTATTTAATCCTCACAATAACTTTATTATTTAATTATAAGCTTCCCTATCTTATAGGGAAGGAAATCATTTTAAAGATAAGAAAATTAAAATTTGAAAATGGTAGATCATTTTTGAAAGGGATACCATTTGAAAATGTCCAAGTAGAAGTTTAAATTCTTATGTTTGCCTCCTAAATCCAAGGTAAACCAAGCACCTCTATTTACTTGGAATGGAGGTAAACAAAACTTAGGAAGGACAGTTGTTAATGTCCTGCAAGTGAAGTTAAGGGCCAAGATAATGTTTTATTAGCTATAGGAGACAATAATTCTGTGTAACATACTACTCCCAAAAACATTCAAGAAATGAAGTTCTTTTTCATTCATTTTTCTGCATGTTGGCTTGAGTTTAGCTGAGGTTGCCTGGTTTCTGATTATTTTTGATGCAAAGCTTTGGATTGGGTTTGAGTCTGTTTCACAAGTCTCTCACTTACTCAACAATTGCCTGAAGTATATTCCTCTCGTGGTAAAAGGTAACAGGAGCACAACAGGGCAGGCCTAACCGTGCAACCACAATTTTTGCTAACGTTTGTTATGTTGGCTAACATTCTGTTGGCTGAAACAAGTTGAATGGCTAAGTCCAATGTGAACAGTAAGGAATTATACTCCTCTGATGGAGGTAGGCTGGTGGAAAGTGAATGGTTACTTCACAATTATTCATAATTGATCATGACCCTCCCTCCCTTGTACAAAACACAATGAGCTCTACTTTAGGAATTCTGAAAAGTGTCATACAATTACATTGTCAAACTTACAGTATAAATACTATTATCTACTTAGTTATAGTTATATATCTTTTAGATTTAGAGTACTATATACTGAAAAGGCAAGATCTGCCACCCAACTCCCAACCCAACATACAGAATCTCAAAACAGTAATGAAATAAAGATTCGTGTGTAGCAAACTCAAGGAGAAGAAGAAAGGGAGGCATGTGGCAGCCAGTAGCTCTTCACAATTATTAAATCTTGTTGGTGTAATGTTACCAAGCCTCCACAGGGTGCAGGATAGTCCTTGACTATGTTCCGGCTCTCCTCCTTGGGGGTCACCTCTGCTCGTACTCCTTGGCTTCTGAATGCACTCTTCTCTCACGGCCTTCCTCCTCAGCTGTTTCAGAAGAAGGCTTTGAAAGATATAGTTTTCTTGGCCACTGGAAAATGTATTCATTCTATTTTCAGGTTATTGTAGAAATTTAGGGGCCAGGAGTGTTTTTTTTTTTAACCTCTCAAGCCAATTAATTCGTTTGATCTAGTCTATACTGGTGTTCTGTCAGAAACCTCATTGATTTTTCTATATATTTGATTTTAGTAAATTTCAAGGGCTAAAGATCTCATCTTTAATTCTTTTAGAGACATATTTGTCTCTGTAGTCTTACATATGGTACTTTGAATATATCAGGTTTATGTCAAACCGTACCTTATACTTTCTACAATGCCTTCTATCCAGTTGAAAACAGCTACTAGACTTAGAAAACATATGTTGTTAATATCTTGATCCATAGGTCTTTCCAAAGGATATTAAGTTGACTTGATTTTCACACTGAGGCTGTTTTGCTACCAATATCTAATTCTGCCTTTTTCCAGAAGCTGTGTCATAAAGCCTGTATGTTACTATGATGAGAAACAACCTGTTTTGCAATTCTGAAATCTTGGGGTTCTCTATATTCTCTTTAAATCCTCCTTGGAAGTTAACCAATTATTTTCTAAGCTTATCTCTTTCTTGTATTTCCTTATCAAATAAAGCTGGCAACAGTTAACTCATGCCTTGAAAATGCTGCCTCAAAAACTCTGCATCTAATTTGACAAATTTACTAGGTCTATTTTTACCTTCTAGTTTACCACAGGTGAAAGACTTACCAAATAATTGCCATCATATTACATTGCTCGCCATTTTCCAGTAATCATTTATTCTAACTTTCTTCATACGTGGTGCCCAATTCTGGTGCAGCTGTTGCGTATAATATGAGCAGCTTCTTCTGATATGAATTTCTCTATTAGTCCATTATGAGCCCTACACTCCTATGAAACAAACCTCAAAGTTCAGTGCCCTGTAGCAATATTCATTTAATATTCTTTTTTTTATTTTTATTTTTTGACAGGCAGAGTGGGCAGTGAGAGAGAGAGACAGAGAGAAAGGTCTTCCTTTTCCGTTGGTTCACCCCCCAGTGGCCGCCGTGGCTGGCGCGCTGTGACCAGTGCACTGCGCTGATCCAAAGCCAGGAGCCAGGTGCTTCTCCTGGTCTCCCATGCCAGTGCAGGGCCCAAGGACCTGGGCCATCCTCCACTGCACTCCCTGGCCACAGCAGAGAGCTGGACTGGAAGAGGAGCAACTGGGACAGGATCCGACGCCCCGACCGGGACTAGAACCCGGCGCCACAAGGCGGAGGATTAGCCTAGTGAGCCGCGGCGCCGGCCTCATTTAATACTGTTACATATATATATATGACACTTTTGTGTGTGTGTATGTATCTGTGATGGAGGGTAAGTTGGTAGAACGCGTCTGGGCTTGACTTCAAACTGTGGGTGAGAGTTAGGACGTCCCATTTATCTTTCAGCCTTCTTAGAACAATGACTACCAGAAGTATATTCTTCTCATGGTAAAACGTAAGTATTCTGGAGGGCGAACTCAATTATGCAAGTCTTCAATCATTCAAAATCATTCAGGTATCATACCACATTATCTAACATCCCATTGTCCGAAGCATATCATATGGCCAGACTTAAGTCAAATGAAAGAGAAATAGACACCTTCTTAAGAGTATGCTTCAGGAAAATGGGAGACAATACATGTTAAACAATTATAATATATAACATACCATAGATATGATTAACTTAAATTCTATATTCTTCATAGAGAATAAAACATTCTGTAAGTCAAACCAAATAGTACTGAAGACAGAGAATGAAAATAAACAGCTGGACGGCTATTGGGAAAATAGTAGTGGTAGAAAAACACACTTTCCTTTCTAGTTTGATTAACTAGTGGAGACAAAAAATAGTAGCTTCTTTGAGAAAAATTTTATGATAATTTGTATTTATAAGGAATGACCATTACATGTTAGAGTGTGGTGGAATGAGAAGGCAATGCCAAGATGGCCACTGGCAAGCAAGTGTCAGTTACTCAGGAATGGCTTTGAATCCCACCTGGCAACGGAACCTGCCTGGCAACAGGCTGTGATTGGTTGGGGCATAGACCGTCCCTTGACCGGATTGGCTGGTCTTGACTATATAAGCTGTTGTACTAACAAATAAACGAGTCTGCGAGCTGCTTGCCTCAAGCCCGCTTTCACCCGATTCCCAGGGTCTGTGTGGTGACTCCATGCCTCTTGCCCCCACCACGCTCCTCCTCTCAGAAACAAATCCACTGCAACATTGTTGAGAAATCAACTGCAACATTAGAGGGCTTCAAAAATTCATGGAAAATGTGTTAAATGAAAAAAAAATTATGTAGGAGTTTCAACTTTCTGCACCATAATTTATCCTTTAATTATATTTTTCCTCCAACTTGTTGACATATGTTCGCTTAAATGTGTCTATGAAAACTGGACCTACAAGATTTCACAGTTGAAAAATCACCCAATGGAAATGTTACCACAGGGGCAGATACTGTAGAGCAGCACTTGGGACACCCATATCCTAGATCTGAGTGCTGGTTGGAGTCCTGTCTCTTCTGCTTCCAACTCATCCTCTTTCAAATACTGTTGGAAAGGCAGTAGATGATGGCCTGCGTCCTGACACAGATGTGGCTCCTGGACCTGATTTTGGCCTAGCTTAACTTGGGTCATTATGGGAAATTGGGAGAATGACTCAAATTGGAAGGGCTTTCTCTCTGTCTCTCTGTCTCTCTGTCTTCTTGTCTCTGTGACACTGGTCTTTTTTTTTTTTAAGATTTATTTATTTACTTGAAAGAGAGTTACAGAGAGAGAGAAGGAGTGGCAGAGAGAGAGAGAGAGAGGTCTTCCATTCACTGGTCACTCCCCAATTGGCCGCAATGGCCAGAGCTGGGCTGATCCGAAGCCAGGAGCCAGGAGCTTCTTCCAGGTCTCCCACATGTGTGCAGGGGCCCAAGGACTTGGGCCATCTTATACTGCTTTCCCAGGCCACAGCAGAGAGCTGGGACTCAAACCAGCACCCACATGGGATGCTGGCACTGCAGGCAGTGGCTTTACCTGCTATGCCACAGCACCGGCCCCAGTCACTATAAACAGATAAACCATTTTTTAAAATGAAAGCATATTAGTATTTTCCAGCTTTAAATAATAAATCTCATTCTTGGAAAGGCATATTGATGACCCTTCTAACTGCAGATATGAGGCATGTGTATATTTCCAGAGACAAAAAGAATATTAGATCCCACCACTTGAAAGTTATAGGGATCTCACTCAGCTGTTTTGTGGTCAAATTTGGACACAAGCCTCATGAGTGCTCATTTCTTTGTTCATTTCTTCCCTTTCTCCCCTATCCTCTCTCTTTCTCTGTCTTTTTAAAACCATTTATTATGAACCACTTCTAATACACATAAAAGTAGGAGAACAGCATAATGGCCTATCATTGCACCTGTCATTTGGCATTAACATTTTCATCCCCTGACTACTATTATTTCATGTACAGCCCAGCCACATTCCCTGTCCCAAGATTAATGTAGATGTAACCTCAGACACACTATTATTTCAGACACACTATTATTTCGTCCTAAATATTTCAGTAGGATCGCCATTTCTAATAGTTGTACTTTCCTTACTATATCTTTAATACTTCAATAAAAATGTGTAAAAAATGAGACTCCAGTGTCTATTGGTCTAAAGAAAATTACAAAATACTTGTCCATGTTCAGAAGGAGTAGCAAAGGGGAACCTGAACCTTTTTTTTTTTTTTTATTTTTGCAACACCAGAGTGGGATTATTAAGATAACTACATGGAGTAGAAATCTGTATGTAACACAGAGGAAATCATAAGTGGGAAAAGTATCTTCCAAAAGGTGAACAGTGTGGAGACTTCAAAGGAAAGCCACAGCCAAGATCCATGAAAGAGGGACCTCTTAGGCAAAACTTTTTAAGTGATAAACTTCCATCCATTCATAAGCAGAGAAACCAGTTTCCTGCATAATATCATCATTCAAAAATGAAGTAGAATAAAATCAGAATGGACTAGAACAGACAATACCAATGCACTTAATACGTATTAAAGCTAGTTATCAGGGCCATTATTGAGGTGTTGCGGAAAAGCCCCCTCCTGCAACACTGGCATCTTACATGGATGCCAGGTAGAGTCCCTGCTGCCCCACTTCAGATCCAGCTCCCTGCTAATGAGCCTGGGAAGCAGTGGAGGATGGCCCAAGTCCTTGTGACCCTGCACCCATGTGGAAGACCTGGGGGACACTCCTGGCTCCTGGCTTCAGCATGGCCCAGCCCTAGCCATTGGGGCCATTTGGGGAGTGAACCAGTGGATGGAAGATCTCTGTCTCTCTGTCTCTATCTCTCTCTCTCTGTTCCCTTCTCTCTGTATCTCTGCCTTTCAAATAAATAAAATAAATAAATAAATTTTCTATTGTTATTTTTAAATGCTGGGTATCATATTCTCGCAAATTTTCACATGGTATAGTGGGTTCTTTCAGATAATATGTTTATGATTAGTTATGGTCAGATTTTTGAAAAGCAGTGCTCTTCACAATAGCTCAGGGTTACTTTCAGGGGAATGGGAGTTTGTGGCAATATGTCCTGTGGGGACTTATACAGCTGGTTATCTTTGTGTAAGGATGTATTTTGTTTACTAATATGTACCTAACACTTTGCAAAGTGTTTGGTACATAGCAGGTGTATTAGTTTGTTTTTCATTACTTTAATATATCTAAGAAGATCTCCTTGGGGCAAACATAAGGGTTGCTTTGGCTTATAGTTTGGAGGTTCATGATTCAAGATCAGGTGGCCCCACTGGTCTGGCATTTGGTGGAAGCTGGCAATAACAGACCGTGTGTTTAAGAATGATCACATGGTGAACCAGGAAGCTGAGAGACTGAGGGAGCACCCTCACCTGCTCTGTGTAGTCTCTTTCTGTAAGGACACCAACATTCAATTGTGGAACTCCACCCTAACATCATAATCCAATCCAATCACTTCCCAAAGATCCCGCCTTCAGGTACTAAAATTGGGTCAAGTCTCCACCCCAATCCTTCAGGTTTAATCCATTAACTATTAATAAAAGACTTTGGGTTTTAAACATATACATGAGTTTGGGGCACTAGGTTTGGTTCAATCCATAACAGTGGGTTTTCAATAAATATTTGCTTAATAAATGAATAAAATATCAAATGCACTTCAGATTAACTTGTGACATTCCTTCATGTGTTGATTCAAGCTTTTCCCATTATGTGATTCTACTGTTTCCTGGAGTCTCCTTGGCATCTGTATTTACTTAATGGGAAAGGAGCCTGAGTAGGCATCCCTGCTCTTAAAAGGCTAGGCAAGATTTGATATGATTATGCCAAAATGCAAAGAAAGACCAAAGACGTTGCCCAGCTGTATGCTCCATAAAAGCAAGGATACATTTGGTGATGAAGAGATACCATGGTATAGAACGTGGTTTGTCACAGGGATCAAATGGATAGTATGATGTTTTCTGTTCCAAAAATTTGAATTTCTATTCCAGTGATATTTGAGAGGCTAATTGAAAAGATGAGTTAGAGATTTTAAAAAAGATAATATATAAATATTAGACATGTATTTTAACTTAAAAATGTAAATTAAAGTTTTTTTTTTTTTTTGGTTTTTTTAACCCTCCCCTTTCCCACTCCCTCTCCCCTTCCATTCACATCAAGATTCATTTTCGATTATCTTAATATACAGAAGATCAGCTTAGTATACATTAAGTAAGGATTTCAACAGTTTGCTCCCACACAGAAACATAAAGTGAAAAATAATAGATGATTTTTTTTTAATGATGATGAAATCAGATCAGACCTATTGTCATGTTTAATCCCAGTGAGAGTCAAGTTGGGAGTTGATAATTTCTTTCTTTTTTTTTTTTTTTTTTTTTTACAGAGGATCAGTTTAGTATGCATTAAGTAAAGATTTCAACAGTTTGCACCCCCATAGAAACACAAAGTGAAATATATTGTTTGAGTACTCGTTATAGCATTAAATCTCAATGCACAGCACATTAAGGACAGAGATCCTACATGAGGAGTAAGTGCACAGTGACTCCTGTTGTTGACTTTACCAATTGACACTCCTGTCTATGGTATCAGTAATCTCCCTATGCTCCAGTCATGAGTTTCCAAGACTATGGAAGCCCTCTGAGTTCTCCGATTCTTATCTTGTTTAGACAAGGTCATAGTCAAAGTGGAGGTTCTCTCAAATTAAAGTTTTTTTTGCCTCTCTTCAAGTTCCGTGTTCAGATGTTTTAAACAGGTCTTTGATTAGATATTTGCATTGTCATCTTTACAAAATTGCATCCATTAGGCAAACAATTTTCAAGTTGAATGAGAGTGAGAACCTGTAGATTAACTTTCATGCTGAATCCTTGATTTTTATTATTTTTAAATCTATTTTTCCATTCGAGTATAAACAGACATCATATTTTCCCCATTCTCTTTTTATTGCTTTTTATGCTTAGTACTTCTTAAAACAAAACAAAACAAAATCTTGAATTCAATGTTCAACTGACATATTTTTAAAACAACTCTGATTAAGTTTTCCTGACATTTTCAGTGTTTTAACTGAAATTGCTATCTTTCTGTACTCACTTCTTTAGCTTACTCTATGAAATGATATAATTTTTACTCTATGAAATGATATAATTTTTACAATATGCACTGGAAAAAATATGTTTGGGCACAAATGTAACACATTCTTCATAGGAATTCAACTTAACAATTGGTCCATTCCACCCAGTAATCTAATAGTATAACTGTTCAGCATGTTGATTTCCAAAGCCACAGTTTTCACAGAGGGAGGGAGAGCAAAGCTGAGTTTGTTCAGGGGAGGGTGACCGTGAGGATGTTATCTGACCAGAATTAAGAATTAATCAATCTTTATTATCGCAATCATTTTAAAAGTGCTTGTCTTACAATATTCATTGTGCATAAATATATAAAGATTATATATTTAATATTTCCCCTATTGTTATTAAAAGAAGATCAATTGCCTTAGAGTTGATCTTTTTGGTGCATATATTTGTTTGTTGTGTGGATTTCTTTCAGTTATCGCAAGTGTTACATTTGAAATTTTTTTTAGTCGTGATGATACTAATATTAATGTTAATTTTACACTTTATCTCCATGATTTTATTCATGCATTAACTCATATACTACACCAAACATCCTGGAGGAAGGTAGATTAGTATCTCTCTATTACAGAAGCAAAAACAGAGTTGAGATGTGGCTACCTTGTTAATGATTACAGAGTTAGAGCCAGGATTTAAAATCAGAGACTTCTGATTCCAAAGCCTCTGCCCTTGGCCACTCAGCTAGTCGTTTTGGTCTAATTGTTCACTATGCTTAAACTCCTTATTTATTGACAAAATGATTTAATTAGGTTGAAGAAACTAGTTACGAAGTAAATCACATAACTTTTGATAGTCTTTATGATAAGCCTTCACTTACAGCATATCAAAACCATACAAACTTTCTATGTCAAGAAATTGTTTTGACAAACCTCAAAAATTCAGCACAATCTGTAACTTTTACACAATAACCTGTGATCCAGGAAGTCAGGTACTATGATCGATTTTATTGGTAGCTTTATTATTTTGTTTATTGCACAGTACTGTTTCAATAAAAACCTATTAAAGAAAAATGTGTAAGTGAAAGAATTTTTCCAGTATGATATTGATATTCCTGGGAATGGAATAATAGTATAAGTAAGGTAAGAGAAAATTTTGTGAAACAGCAATAAATGCTGAGTATGAATTGACATCCTTTATTTAATCTTGTAAAGTTTGTTAAGAAGAATCCAGTGTTTAGGAGATAAAATCTTAAATGTTGTAAAACATAAGAAAAGATAACACATGTGAAGGTTTATTCCCATTGAAATCAAGACTAAGTTTAATAATACAAACAGAATGATTATGTCAGAGGACTTAATCATCTAAAAATGTTTCAAGAAAACTCTCATGTGACTGCTCAATGGCTTTTTACTAAGAGCCATCATCATTTAGAAAAGTAAAGTTGAGCAACTATGTGTATTGCATAAAAAAAATCGCGCATTTTAATGGGTTCTGTCTTAAAATTCATTGATTTAAACCAGTATGAATTTGGGGTTGTATCAGTCAGGGTTCTAGCAGGTGGCAAATAACATATTCAAACCAGGATTGTTTAAGGAAAGTTTAAGGAACTATTTAGAAAAGTGTGTGTAGAGTTGAGGAGAATCAATAGCCTAGTAACTTGTGTATTTTACTGGTAATAATTAGTAGCTAGTAACAACACTGTAAAAGCAATTACAGACAGGGTTGTGGCTGAGGCTGCACTGCGGGGACGAGTGGTTCAGCTGATGGTCACAGTCACCTTTACACTACCACACTTTCTTCAGTCCCTCTGAAGAGCCTCTTGCTTCCCCATGTGCCAAGTCAAAAGGCAAGGGTGCTCCTTGCTTTTGTTGACAGAGGACAACTTTTCTTCAAAGAATTTGAGATTAGGCAAATGGGCCCCAGCAGAAGAAATTCAACACAGAGCCTAAACAAATAATTCTCAACTAAAAAAGTCTTATAAATTGGAATCAAAATATCATCTATTAGAAAGTAGGTGAGCCGGCGCCGCGGCTCACTAGGCTAATCCTCCGCCTAGCGGCGCCGGCACACCGAGTTCTAGTCCCGGTTGGGCAGGCGTCAGATTCTGTCCCGGTTGCCCCTCTTCCAGGCCAGCTCTCTGCTGTGGCCAGGGAATGCAGTGGAGGATGGCCCAAGTACTTGGGCCCTGCAACCCATGGGAGACCAGGAGAAGTACCTGGCTCCTGCTTTCGGATCAGCGTGGTGCGCCGGCCGCCGTGCTCTGGCTGCGGCGGCCATTGGAGGGTGAACCAACGGCAAAGGAAGACCTTTCTCTCTGTCTCTCTCTCTCACTATCCATTCTGCCTGTCAAGAAATAAAAAAAAAAGTAGGTGAATTTTTGTGTTGTAATGAGGTAAGTGGAAAAATAAATACAATAAACTTATTTAAGACTTTAAAATATTTTAGGAGAGTGGTGAATAATATTGTACAGAGTTTTCTTAATGTATTTGTCTTTAATTATTATATATCTTTTTAATTGACAAATAAAAATTATATGTATTTGTATATAATGTGATGTTTTGTAACATATATATACTGTGCAAAGGCTAAATCAAACTAATTAACACATGCATGACCTCACATATTTATTTGTGGTGAGAACTTAAAATCTTAAAATCACTTAAAAACTTAAAAATCACTGATATTGATATGAGGAATAGTGCATTCTTTGCCTAATCCACAAAGTTGCTATGGGATTAAATAAAATGCCTATGAAAATGCTATGCAAATGTAAGTTGCCTTTTTTTAAGTAAAGCAAACAACCTCGTAATTATGCTCTTCATTTTTCCTTCTTTCATTGACATTTCCAAGAATGCACAATACTGTCTTTCTAATGATCCAGTTAAAATGCAATCAAATAATTATGATATGATGTGATAAGTGTGGGAGATTAATTCTGCATCTAGTTGGAGGTGGGGTAACATTTGAGAAAGGAGGTGATGTATGAGATGGACCTTGAAGGGAGAATAGCAGTTCTGCAGCAGTGACCAGGAAGAGGATTTCAGCGAGGAAAGAGCACAGCGCACGGTGTGGACGTGCAATGATTCCTGGCATCACAGGAGGCCAGGCCTGCCAGCAGAGAGGATGGGCAGGGTGTGTGAAACGGCTGAATAGGAAGAGTTCTCCTGGCCAGCTGGCCCATGTGTTTACTATGGCAACTGATGTATGTTGTTGCTGAGGCCAGGAGGCCCAGAAATTCCAAATCCCCATGTGGAGGCCCAAGAAAGTCGATGTGATTCTGTCAGAGTTGAAAAGGCTTAGAACAACAGTGGGACTGATGCTAAGGCCTGCTGGGAGTCAGCCAGCCTGAGGATAGGAGTGCCAAGGTCTCGGGGCAGAAGATGTTCTGTTCAAGTGCAGCGGGCAAACCACCCTTCTCTGCCGGATCGCTCTGTGCAGGCCCTGGATGGAACGGCTGATTCTGCTGACTCAAATGCTAATCTTTTCTGGAAACACCCTGAAGGACACACCCAGAAATAATGCCTTATCAACTATCTGGGCATCCCTTGGCCTACTCAAGTTGACACATGAAATTTACCATTACACAAGCACTATGTTACATTTTCCAAGACACTTTTTTGTATGCTAAGGATACTGGATTCTTTTTTATGGTAAAGCAGTAGTTTTTTTTTTTTTTTTTCCAGTTTCCTGGGAGCTTTTATAAAATTTTTTTAAAGATTTATTTATTTGACTGAGTTACAGACAGTGAGAGAGAGAGACAGAGAGAAAGGTCTTCCTTCTGTAGATTCACTCCCCAAATGGCCACAATGGCCAGAGCTGTGCCGATCTGAAGCCAGGAGCCAAGTGCTTCCTCCTTGTCTCCCATGGGGGTGTAGGGCCCAAGCACTTGGGCCATCTTCTAATGCTATCCCAGGCCATAGCAGAGAGCTGGCTTGGAAGAGGAGCAGCTGGGACTAGAACCGGCAACCATATGGGATGCCAGCACTGTGGGCAGAGGATTAACCCAGTGTGCCACAGCATTGGACCCAGCTTTTATAAAATAGTAATGCCTGGGACCAGTTAAATCTGAATTTTTAGAAATGAGGACCAAGCAGAGTGTCTTGTCTTTGATGATCTCTAGATGATTTTAATATACGGCTGGTGATCAGAACCCATGCAGTAGAGTGGGAAGGAACGCGCGTCAATATCTTCAGCATTCCCTCAGGCAATAGGCCCACATTCCACCTGCTTCCAGCCCATGTGCTCCTGGACATTGTGCAACCACCTTCTCCACAGTTAGAATTGTGCCATCATTTGCTTCCACATCTCAAATCCATGCTTTGTACAAAGTTCTTTATTTCTGCAAATGTTGGCCAAAATACCTATTAGCTTTCCTTAATGATGCGTCTGTGGCAGTGACGGAATTCTATCACAATGATGGAATTCTCTTCATCTATCACAATGACTGAATTCTCTTCATCTACTGCCGGATTGTTCATCCCTGCTTCCTGTTGTATTATCACTGCCATTGGCCAGGCCTTCATTTCGTCTCACCTGGATAGTAATTGGCATCTCATACACAATTTTGTCTCAATTCAATCAGTTTTATTAGTTTTCTATATAATTGACCCAATGACATTTCTAAAATATAGATTCATGAGTCATTTTATATCAAATACTTTTTATAGTTTCTCACTTTTCTTAACATTAAAATAATTTTAATATTGAAAACATTAAACCATTTTAAGTGACTTTAAAGCCATTTCTGCTACTTGCTTATTACCCTTCTTAGCACCTCTTTGTACCTGATCACATTTACCTGCACAACTTAGTCTTTCAGCAATCCTTCAGGTATTCATGTTTGATTCTCTAAGAAAATAAAAACTTATATCACTGCTATTTTGGCACTTGTTGGACTGAAAGGCTGCAGTTTACTTAATTTAATATTTCACTCACAGGATATAAAGTTGTGCAGTACATGGAAAATGACTTTATTGCTTCTTGTTCATATTCCTAAAGTATAATGCAGTCATTAGCACTGGATGGGTTTTGAGTATTTGTTGCATACATGAATCAATATGCTAATCTTGGGGTGTAATGATACAATGATGTACAATACTTAGATCCTATCCTCTGGAAATTTACAGTTTAGTAGGAAGCAGACAAATAAATGGAAAAACGCAATACAGTATATAATGTAGTGTATTAGAGAAAAGCAATGAGGTACTGTGGAGCCCATAGAAGCAACATGTAATTCAGCCTGGTTAGGGATTAAGGGGCATTATGGTGGAGACTTGATATCTAAGCTTATTTTTGAGGGTGTAACATATTGGCCAAAAAAAAAAAAAAAGGAACAAGCAAAAATGTGGAGCAGCAAAAGTGGAGAATTATGGAAAAGTCAGGAAGCAAGGAAGCAAGATAAGTTAGCACATGATAGAGGAACTCCACCTAGAAAAGCATGACTGGGAATTCAGAGGGACATGAGAGAGTGGGAGAGAGAGAGAATATAAAGGATATGCATTTGAACTCGGTCTGGAGGGCAACTGCCAGCCTGTAAGCAATTTTAAGCAGATATTGCATATGACCTCACTGGATCTTTAGAGTGATCACTGATGACATCCTAGAGACTAGCTGAGAAGGGCAGCCTTAGGTGGTCAGGAAACCTGGGTGGACATGCCAACTGGAGAACTAAAGAAGAGATATGAATGAGGAAGATCTCATAGGAGTTGAAGTTTGATAGGGAAATGAGAGCATCAAAGGGAGGGATAAAGGAAGGAAGCTTTGGTTTCTGACATAGACAATGAAGTGAAGGACAGTACCATCCTCTGAGATAGGAGTTGCTGACTAAGATCACACTCTGAATGGGAAGACAAGTTCAGCTTCTGCCCAATTTGTTTGGATGTGGATATTACTATAGATATAGTTGTGTTACCCAAAAAAGCTTTTGTTGAGGTTCCAACTCCCACTACCTTAGAATGTGAGCTTGTTTGAAAATAGGGTCATTGTAGATATAATTAAAGTCAAATTGCGATCATGTTGTAGGAGTATGAGCCCCTATTCCAACACAAATGATATCCATATAAAAAGACAGTCTTTCAAAGATAGACAAAGTGAATTGTCTATCACGACAAGAAAATTGGAGTGGTGCACCTGCAGGTCAAGAAATGCTAAAGACTGCTGCAAACCATAAGAAGTTAGGGAGAGGAAAATAAAGTTCTCCCTTAGTGCTCAAAAGAGAGTTTGGCCCTGCCAATACCTGAATTTCTGACTGCTTGTATCCAGAACAGTGTGACAATATGTTTCTGTTATTTTGAGGCACCTAGTTTGTGATTATTGTAGCAGCTGTAGGAAACAACCAAGATTTTACAATACTATCCAACATTTGAGCATTTACTGTGTGCCAGTAGCTATTCTAAGTGACATATGTGTATCAACCGACTTAATCCTCATGGCAACTTTATGATGTAGGTACATTTATTAAATGAACACAAATTATTATTTAAAAAGCAGGGAGCAAAACATGATGGTAAAAGAAGGAAACTGAGAAAAGAAAAAGAAAGGAATTGGGTTGTTTTGTGAGTCCTAGATAATCTCTCCTTTTTAGCAATCCCCAAGAGCAGGTAAGGCAGTTGCCTTAATCTAAAGATCAATACAAATGAACAAATAGCCCTACAGCAAGTGACACCTATATTTGCCAATTGTGTGTGTAAGCATGTCTTTCTATGAGGCTCTCTGGCTGTCCCACCAGACTCTGATGACAGGGACCATTGTAGTGGAAAAGGAGTAGTTGCTCTCCCATGTGCCACAGATGATATATATTTATTAGAACTTTTGGTCTATCTTTATGGCCAGAAACACAAGGGGCAGTTGATGCATTTAAATGAAATGCAAATGAGCATCTTTGATTCCTCGCAAAAGACCTCAGCTTTATAACCATGTGGCTGATTTTCCTGACGGACAGAGCTCTTCTGCCTGGTGCTACCCAGGGCCAACTCAACATTTTCTGCAGACCCCACATGGTGTGGCTAGCTGCCTTCAGATTTGGTTTTTGTCCTGTGAACTTTTAGGGAAACATACTTCCTCAGAAATACATCTCCACTACAAATGTATGTATGAGTTGAGCCTGTGAAGTTATGAAATGGATTTTCAGCTGTGTCTTGTGGAATCCATTTCAGAAGCAGAGGAAGCAACGGGGGTGATTTAGGATGCCCAGATGGATAAGTTTTAAGGAACAATTTATGTAATGCTGAGATAAGTGATAGAGTTGAGATGATGTAAATGAAGAGATTTGGAAAGGAGAAAGAACTATATAAATGCATTCTTACTCAGAATGGTTAATAATCACCCTGTTATTCAGCAGTGACTAGAAATGAAATCATTTTATATATGACTTGTATTTCAGGTTAAACAGTATTAGGAATTGATTTCTCTTCCATCAGGAAAAACATTATTTCTAATTTTTAATATAAATTTATATAGTTTAAATTTATTTATTTAAGAGCCGAGAGAGAAAGACAAACAGGGTGAACTCACATTGTTGGTTCACTATGCAAATCCTGCAATAGCTGCAACAGTGTCCTGCCAAAACAGGGAGCACGGAACTCAATCCAGGTTTCCTACATGAGTGGCAGGAACCCAATTAGTTATCACTACAACCGCCCAGAGTCTGCACTGGGAGGATGCTGGGATCAGGAGCCAAAGATAAGCCCTCTGATAGGGGACTCATGCATCTTAACTAGCATCTTAACCAGTAGGCTAAAATCCTGCCTCGTCTGGTTGTTATTATTTTTATGCAATTAACAATACATATCTGTATTTGATGCAGAGGACATTAATGCTCTTTTTATCTAGAGATGTTACAATGTTTGATACACAAACATTAGTGAATGTTTATTTATGAATATCTAGGCACTGAAAAATTGAGAGACACCTGAAGTCACACAATAAGGCAGTAGTTAAGTTAGGACAAGGACAGGACATAGAAGCCCTGACCCTGAACTGTGTACTCAGGTCTCTTGAATATTCCCTCTTCTACTGAAAATATTTTAAATATTGTATTCACACTTAATTATAGAACCCAGTGCTCACTTTTCAGCTATAAATTCTTTTAAACCAGAATGGCAAGTTGAGCTAGGAAACTACCACACTGGCTAGTAGACAAAGCATGGGAGCCAACCATTGTGCTCATTCATATATGGCTGACAACAAAAATACAAGCTTATAGAGTTACACAAATATATTTCTGTAATAGCAAATATTGGTATATTCAAATTCTGGGAACACAAGTGTTCAAATATTATTTTGTTTTGTTTTTAGCAATGATTTTCCTCATCATTTTTTTAACATAAGATGAACAAATTGAACATATTTCATACATGTAGACTCATAGGCATAATGATACTTCCAACCTTACCCTGACTCCACCATCATTTCTTTTTTTTTTTTAAAGATTTATTTATTTTACTTGAAAATCCCAGTTACACACAGAGAGAAGGAGAGGCAGAGAGAGAGAGAGAGAGAGAGAGAGAGGTCTTCCATTCACTGGTCACTCCCCAAATGGCTGTAACTTCTGGAGCTGAACTGATCCAAAGCCAGGAGCCAGGAGCTTCTTCCGGGTCTCCCACGTGGGTGCAGTGGCCCAAGGACTTGGGCCATCTTTTATTGCTTTCTCAGGCCATAGCAGAGAGCTGGATTGGAAATGGAGCAGCTGGAACTCGAACTTGGCATCCATATGGGATGCTGGCACTGCAGGCGGCAGCTTTACCCACTACGCCACAGTGTTGGCCTTGTCCATCATTTCTTATTTTCAATTTTTACAATGACATGCTTTCAATTTACCTTATAATCACAATCTTAATCTTCCACTAAATAAAGAATTCAACAAGTAGTAAGTAGAAAAACTACTGTTCCTCAGAACGGACAAGAGCTATAAACAATAATCAAATCTCAAAATGCCAATTTTGCTAATATATATTTTTGTACTCGGTATATTAGTTGCCACAAAACAGGGAAAAAAGTAATTTTGTCTTTTTGCCTTACTCAAACACTTCTTGAAATGTGTGTTTAGAATCTTGAAGAGTGAATCCAGGTAACTGTGAGTGTGGAAGTCACTACATTTGGAGTTGGTAACGAAGACATCTTCAGGAAAATGACATCATGAACGCTGGCTGCCAATGTATTATGGGTATTATTGCTTATGATACAAATGCTCAGGGCAGAGGACATTTGATTCACACTCAAAACAGAACTTGTAGCAAAAAATAACAAGAACACAGATTTATAACTGAGAGATTATTTATTTACTCACAAGTATGCTCTTTTAATGTTTTCCCTATCTTTAATATATACAATTCTAATCATTCAAAATGATCTTGACCATTTTCACTTTTTTCTGTTATTTATAATTTTTATACTGTTTTTATTCTTTATTTCAGAATAGTTTTAAATTTACTTAACAAATATTGTAAGGTAGTAAGAGTTCCCATATACCCTACACTCAGCTTTTCTATCATTAACATTTGATTTTAGTATGATATATTTGTCACAATTAATGAACCACACCCAGTTAGTTTCACTTAAGAATAATAAAATAACAACAACAATAAACTACGGGATGATGTGACTGAAAACTGTTTGCCAGGCATGGAGTGGAGTGAGAATCCAATTGGCTTAATGAGGAAAATGTTAGATTATTACTTTGAAATACTAATAGAAGAATTTGTATGGTAATTAGGTAAACTGTAGAACTGTAAACTATTCTGGTTTCTAAAAATAAATACCAATTTATGTTACATTACTTTGAAGCTTCCTGCAATGAAGTTATTATAAACTATATATGTGTAACTTTAAAATAGTTCTAAACACAAGTACTAATAATAAAAAATAAAATAAAAATTACATATATATATATATTTACATACATAATACATATACAAACACATATTTTCCCTTGGATTGTGCCATCTTTCTGAAGCTTTACTCTTTAAATCTAACCAAGAAAAGTACATCTATTTTTACATTTTATTTATTTATTTGAAAGTCTCAGCTAGAGAGGAGAGACAGAGAGAGAAGAAAGATAGACCTTTAGTTTGTGACTTTTCCTAACACTGGAATGTGAAAAGCTGTATTTGGTTTTAAAAAAACTAAATATTACCTTTTTTCATAATCATTTCACCTCCATAAGTTAATAAACCAAAGAATATAAATATCCATGTTCCAATCCTTAAAAACACTATTGCCTCAAGTAGGTTCCAAAATATGCAAATACCTATGCTGTGAATCAAAGATGGAAATATTGACATTAAAAGGCTGTACACCAAAGCATTTGAAACTTTCCAGAATTACACTTTAAAGTGTTCACATCTCATTTAACATTTGCATTAAAATCAATACACTGAAGAAGTGTCAATAATATTGTAATCCACTTTAATGCATTGTACTGCTCTGAATTTGGGAAGATCTACTGTGACCACTAAAAGGTAAGTTGGTAATGTTATGCTTGCAAGCTTGCTCATATGCCTTTTCATTTCCAGTACAACAAATACTTGTGTTCACACTTGATTCAGTAAAAGATCCAAATAATACTTTCAAGTGTTTGGTATGATGGGCAAAAATAAAGCTATGCTATATTCTTTCTGTTTCACTCTCAATCCTGCAGATCAGTGGATCAGAATTTAGTCGGACATCAAGCATATGATATATGGGGATATCATCTAATCTGCTCTATACTGACTCTGTGGTGCAAAGTGATTTCCAAAAAATCATTTGGTTTGCATATTAAACTCATTTATTCAAAATAAAAATGCCTAATGAAATGGAGAAAAAAATCCTGAAAAAGATTTAAAATACTAAATAAAAAGCTTTGAATCACAGTGAATGTTGCCCATTTTCCTCTTCCCTGTTAGTTCCAACGTAAGTTTTCTATCCATAAAGGCAAAGTATGACACTGTTGAGATCATCTCCTGAGTGAAAACTTAGACCCTGTCTGTCAATCCAGACTGGTCAATTGTGGAAAAAAAAAATAGTACCAGTTGGTAGGAAACAATTAATTGAATAATTATTTGGAAAAGAATTAAAATTTTTTTAATTTTTCATATTGTTATAACAGAATTTTTGTTACATCCTTAAGTTTCTGATTCCTCACAATTACCAAGCACTATCATTTTGCAAAAACCACCATCAGTCACATGGGCTATAAATCCCTCATCACAGAATATGATATGCACTATCTGGATTCAGAGTCATATGTACAGGTGCACTTTTAGATTAAGGAGAGGTGGCAATATAGGAATACTGATCAACTGATGTACTACTCACTTCTGGAGTAGAACCCAAATATTAGCTGATGAATTTTATGAAAATCTCAGCATTTAAAGAATCTCTCCCTTGTCCAAAAAGACTTTTCAGATTAACATATTATCTTCCCTTTCACAAAAACCTGGATAAGTTTAAGAAATATCCATTCTTTCTTATATTAGCTTTTTTTTTTTTTTTTTTTTTGCTTTCCGGAGCCAATTCCCTGTGGCAAAGATATTACCAGTTTACTGTGAGAATGTGAGTTCATGTGTGTGAGTGTGTGAGTGTGCGTGTGTGTATGTGCTCACAGATATTTTTAAATTACTCTTTTCTTCAAATTCTGGCAAATCAGAAGATTTAATGATTTAATGATTTAATTACTACTATTTTCTAACGTCTTACAACATCCTCACATCTCTCTGGCCTTTTCAAGTCTGATCTCTTTAGCCCTAACTCGTTTATGAGCATGTCCAGTAGGTCTGCAGCTTTTTCAGCAGACCATATTTGCACAAACAACTTGCTTTTTAAGTAAGACGTGCTTTTTTTTATTTAAAACAAGTAATACTTATCTGGATCAAAGTAGAGCCATAGAAAGAAGTAGCTTGACTTGAGAAGTGTTTTATCCTGTTTATTTATTTCAGTTCTGTAGAAATCAAAAGGTGTCACTCACTCATTTCGTGGTCTTTAATATTGTGGTTGACATATTGAAAGGTTTCCTCTTGTTCTCACACTACATCACACACAAACACACACACAGATACAGACACACACACACACACACACACACACCAAACTAGATGCTCAGTTACTATTTACATACTATCATTTGCTAGAGTCTTTGAAATTTTGTTTTACAATAAAGACAAAGAATTCTCTCTGGCTGCTCATTGAGGGTTTCCTGATGCAAGCACATAATTAACTCTTTCCTGGCCCAACTAATTTCTGCATTTTAAAAAGTAGCAAGATATGACAAAAGTGGAGCACTCAATCCACAGGGTGGCCATTAAGGGCACTCTGCTACTGTATGTTCTCAATTCAGACCACAATTACTGTCAGGGAATTACACTGGAAGCTCCTTCTTGTACGCAAACAGGCACACTGTTCATTAAAGAGCACTTGCAATAAAATACAATCTATATTTTTTAATGAATATTTGAGAAAGAAAATACAATCTTGGGTTCAGAAACCTACAATACAGTTATTATTCTTTTAATAACATAGACTTTCTCATGTACATATACTGACGGTTGTAGGAGAAGGAAGCAGAAATGAGATGGCGGGCTTTCACACAGAAATGAAAAAACCGTGCCACAGTAAACTAAGTCAATGTTAAATAAGGATTTCCTGGAAGCACCTACAGCAGACACAGCTTTCTGTGGGCTTTATTGATGTCCCTGGGATAGCAGGTTCTACTTAAATCTTTCAAGCCCAGTTAAATATGGGAGATGAGGCACTTCAAAGACTGAGAAAACCAGGAGGCCCATCTAAAACCATCCTGTGCGCCAAGAATTTGCCACTCCCTACCCAATTCTTTGTCTGAATGTAATTTTCAGGTTTTAGACTGCTGCTTCCAAAAAAGCACCAAGTTGCAGTTCATAGACAATGTTATCAGTAATGTTTCATTTCAAGAAAACTGCAATTATTTATTTAAAAAAACCAAAGGCAAGAATAGTCTCTCTCTCTCCCTCTCTCTCTCTCTCTCTCACACACACACACACACGAACATACACATTTTTCTAAGAAAAATGAGCTGGTGAACTTGTTAAATGGGAGAGCGGTTAGCTCTGGTAGCGCTCCTGTAGTAGTCCAGCTACACTGCCAATTGCTTCAGAGAGCAAAAAAGCACTCTGCAGTGTGTTTCTGCTTAAAAAAAAAAATCCCAGGAATTCTGTTTCTCAAACAAACCTTCCATTGAAAATCTAAATTGTGCTTTCCAAAAAACAATTGGATTACAACCCTTTAAGGGATTGAAAAAGAGGTGGACATAACTAATTAAAGTATAATAGGCTGTCCAGGCGAAAAATGCAACATCTTATTAAAGAAAAGGAAGATCACTAGTTCAGAGCCTCCCAGAGAGGACAACTTGTACGCGAAGGCTTGATTCACAGTCGGCTAAATTTTTCAAAATCAAGTGAAAAATCCATTCCTTCTCCCTCCCCACAAAAGAAATTCAGGGCCAGCTATCAAGACTGTTATCCACATCCTGGTATTAGTTTGAATCATTTTAACTAATAAGAAAACAGATCGTTTTGAAATAAATTTCCTGAAAAAGAATACTTGTTTCCCTTCCCTTTGGTTTTTAGTTATCATGATTAGCGAACACACTGAGTACTTGCGAATAGGGACGTAACACAAATACCTCTCCACATTTCCTAAAGCAGGTTGTGTCTCCTCTTGCCTATCCCTGGCAAGTGGAAATGAATTCAGAATTTCAGAGACAGCCCTTTGCTTGTGTGTGCCAGTCATGCATGGAGTGAAATGTGTTAACCTTTAAACACTTTGGGTGTGGATGCAGTTAATGTGTAGGACAGATAGTTACAAAGTCCTGATTAACTACAGAGCACACAGACATGTGGAAACTTGTGTATGGTGAGAAGGAAGAGACAGCGACGATTATTTACTGTTCCGGAGACCAGATCCCGGGAACGGAACGAGAACATTCTGAACAGCAACATTGCCCTCTTTTGGCAAAACAGTGTACTATGTGTTTACCTCACTCACAGGTGAAAGCATTTCTTCAGGACACAGAAATTTTCCATGTCAAGAAAAATAACACCAACTACAGCTAAACAAAACAGAGAAAGGGAAGAAATTCACCTCCATGCCCATAGGGGAGACAGAATTTGCACACAGAGTAAGGGTGTTTATGTGATCCACCAACAAAGAAGCTTTGATACCCAGTCTTTCTGTGGTCCAGTGCCAGTAGCAAGCAGTTTCTTTAACCCTTGTATTTATCCTTGACAGCTTCAAGCCATCTGCAAGGAAATCAGACTTATGTAGACTCGAGTGTGAACAAATAAAGCAGGAGTTCGTTCTTTCAGAACTCGCAGAGCTTAAATATGCGGGGAGTCTGTAGCCTGAGCTGAAGTCATGAATAACCAGCTTTTCCTGCAGAAAAGGCACCCCAGCAGTTTGTGCTTTGTGGTCGCAATGAAGCCTGCACTGATTTGGGACAGTGAAGGAAACGGGCTCCGTCACATCCAAAAGGAAAAAGAAACTGTCGGGACAGCACAGAATGTTAACTAATTACCTTTACTCACGTTGTGGGTTGTGGGTTTCAATGCCACCCTTTACATCCAATAATTTCATGCTTGTCTCTGACTCTAGTTTCCTCTTTGTGTTTCAAGTTGAAGTCCTTTTCTACTGGGTCCTTGCTATGTGATTTTTCTAAGTGAGACCTCTGGAATTTCTAAGTACAATTGCAGCTGCACTGAACCAGTTTAGAAAATTACTGACTGTGTTTTTTCCTCTCCCTGGCTATGAACTGAAACACACTGGGCTAGTCCTAAGTTTATCAACTTTGCTGGCTCCCAGGCTAAATCTACTTGAAAGGAAGTACCTGTTCTCTCAGTGATCACGGTCCGTGTAGGAGCAGGTCATACCATCTGTCTTTTAATACTTGGAGATAGAATTTACTTGATGGAAGGAGGACGGGCATTATCATTCATCTTTTTTTTTTCCCACTAAGCTAATTCTCACTAAATAAAATACCAGTGAAAGTAAAATTGCAAGATGCATAATTCTGTCCCTAAAGTAAGAGACATAGCTCACATATCACATTGTGAACTGGTTTTTTTGGTCTTCTTTTTTGTGTTGGAATACCTGGATCATTGTGTATATATCAGTATTTTCAAAGTAGGGTTTGAAGAGAACTGGAGTTTAACACTTAGGTTGCATTTTCCTCATACAGTTCATTTCACAAAAACAAAAGGACAAAAAACCTATCCAAATCACTTACTGTATTGGGACATAGATCTACCTAAAAATTCTGAGAAACCATTTTGACCTGTTTTGCAGTCAATTCGGAAAATCTTAAGGAAGTGCTATTAATGTTAATAATTCCTAAGCTGTTTTCACACACATCATCTTATGCTATCTCCACAAAAACCTCAGTGAAATAAATAGGGATCTGTTTTTAACTCTACTTGGAAATGAGGACCTCTGAGGGTTGAGAGTTAATGTGTCTAACCGTACACGAAATATCGATGGTGAGGTTGGACTCAAACCAAGAATCCTGCTTTAATTTTTATGCTTACTTTTCCTTATATGTGAGATCATACAGCTTATTTCTCTACCTGCCTAAAAGCAAATGCATGGAAATCTCGCTACTGAAGTCTTCCAAGTAGCATGTCGACTTTGAAACTTAACTGTATAGAAAACATTTACCAAATGAAAATGAACTTGGCCTTCCTGTTGGTACCTGGTTAGACAGGTTTAGAGATGCAGCATTGTCGTGACAGAAGCACAATTTACAAGGAACCGCATTTCAGGAGGCAAAAACAGTTTTTTTAAAACTTTCTTAGCTCCTATTATAATACTGGTGTGCTTCGAAGTGACAAATAAAGCTGTCCATGGACATCCTTGTTCTGTCACGATCAAATTGACATTTAGCTCTCCCACATCCGGTGGCATCTCTGCACATTGTGACTATCAGCCTCTGCAGGATCACACCTGAAGCAAAGGAAACTAATCTTCCATTGGCAGTGTTTGAGGGGCACACAGGTGGCAAAAGCAAACATGTAGGTCTGCCACCACACACAAACAGCACTCACAGGTAAGCCTTGCTCCACAGCATGGTTCTGTTAGACCATATTTTCACTGAATTCCCCTTTGAACCTAAGGAATTTGCTTACTATTACCTGCAGTAGAATATGTCCTTGCACAAATTTCTCCTGGCCAAAATCTGCAAAGCCTTATTACAAGGAAGAAGGAGCCAGCTCCCCCTCCATCATCCCTGTCTCTCTGCATGGACGTGTTCATTGACCTTTGAGACCTGCAACGTAATTTGAAGGTGGGGGAGTATAATTTTCTTTCAGGATAAAATAAGGAAAAAAATCTGTAAGACTGCTGCATTTTACATATGGAAAGCGAAAGAATCACTTTTTTTTTTTTTTTTTTTTTTTTTTTTTGTCTGTGAGTGCTGACATAGAGCATAGATTTAGAGTAACTTGTGTGGTCGTTTCATTTTCACATAGGAAATATCATTCAAGCAAGATTCAAGTGACATTTTCCAGCATGATGCTAAAGTTATAAATAATAATGAATTCCAGAATTTATTTATTTGCTTATTTTGGGAGCAGAATGAATCCAAAACGATTCAAATAGGTACTGCTACTTTGATTTAGTCAGTTCATCAAATAACAGGGCTTACACTAGTGACAAAAATCTAAAATCTTTTTTTTTAAACATTTTTCTTCCCTTCTTTGTACATCTGGATCCTGGAAGGTAAAACAAGAGGTGTCATGATATTAAAGGTTACTGTCACAGATTTCTTCCAAGGACTCAAACAGTGTCATATTAATACTCTAAATTTTTTTTTCAGTTTCTTAGGAATGCTTTAATTTTCAGATTTTAGAAATATCTTCAGATGTTTCATGAGTGATCAAAATGTGTGTGTGTGTTTGTATTTTGTTAGAGCTCTGGATAAATACAGCTATTATTACAGCCTCTGTGCTGTTTTATTTTTGTGAGTACTAATTTGGATTTCTGGTTTAAGTGACCAGTTTGAGTAACGACTTATGCCAGGTAAAGGGAAATAAATGAACTTCCCACGGTAAGCAGGTAGGTACTCCCTGAAAAATTGTTTGGGATGGTGACTAATTTGGGTTATTTACATGCAGACTTCATGATGTCTAATGGAATCAAGCCTCAGTGGTTTACAAACTGTACCTAGGTAGGCTGTCTCTTCATTCAGTGTGGGTTGCTTTCTGAAAGTCCATTTGTAAGTCACTTGTGTGGAACTCAGAAGGCATTTTCCTCCAGAAATGATATTATAACACTGACTAGGACCCCAAACCAACCACCACCTCTCCCTTTCCCCCGCCACATGTTGTTGAAGCATTGTTTTACATTTTCAGTAGAAGATCTATGAAAATTATGAGCATTTTCATGCTGGTAATCAAACAACACAGGAAAATAATAAAATTGAAAAGGACTATTTTTTAAAAAGCTGGTGCTTGAGAAAAGCAGCTTTAATTAGAGGAGGATGGGAACATAGGTGGAGACTGTGGTGGAGAGTTTGAAGGGGGCTCCTGGGAACACTCAAGGGCTCTCGTGGCACAGGGTGCGGGCTTCTGATTGTGTCTAATTCGCTTCCCAATTGGAGCATCTCTGTTGCTGTTTATTACAGGTGTATCCTGAATGCTTACCAACCGTAATTGGGATCATCGTTTCTCCGTGCGTTTGCTAAGGGGGAAGATTATCCTGAAGGGACTGTACAGGAGAAAAGAAAGAGAAAAACATCAAGGCAGGCGATGACCACAATGGCAAATGGCTAGTGAAGGGAAAGTATGAGTTGTAAATGGTTTCTCAGAGGGGAGGTTGGACATAGCTTTTCCATTTGCCTGAGAGAAGTAGAGGTGTGGCTCAGACAAGTTCCCTCCCTGGACAGGTAGGGGAAGTGATAGGCAGCATGGCTCAGCGGGTGCAGGCAGGGGACGGACAGATGCTTTAGCTGTCAGGTATTTACAAGGTTGGAGTGTTTGTGATCAGGAAGTGGGAAGATTTGTAATGCTCTCCTTTTGTCTGTCATGCTGCATTTTAAGTCTTTATTATACTTAATCACACCTTAATACTTATATGAAACATGTTAATATATTAACATGTGCATATATGTACAAGAGTTCTTTAAAAAGTTTGTATTAGGAAAAAACTATAGATGGGTTTCAGAATTGTTTTACACCAGAACAAACATCGTTTTTTAAAAGTTGTTTATTTGTTTTCATCTACTTGAAATGCAGAAAGAGAAAAGGGGAGGGAGGGGGAGAGAGAGATCGGTCCATGCACTGTGAACCATGCACTGGTTCACTTCCCAAATGATCACAATAGCTAAGGCTAGGCCAAGTTGAAGCCGGGAGTGCAGAACTCCATCCAGGTCTCCCATGTAGGGGGCAAGGAGCACAGTATTTGAGCCATCATTTGTTGCCTCCCAGGGTACACGTTGGTAGAAACCTGGAACAGAAGTGGGACAGCTGGGATGCAAACCAGTACTCTAATTTGGGATCCACACAGCCCACACAGGGGCGTAACTCCTGCACCACATGCTTGTCTCTAAACTTATCTTTTAATTCCATTTTTCCATGAACTTATAAAGTACCCTTATATATATGTACATATGAAACTAAGCTCGCAAATTCTGTAAAAATTCATGGGATGAATAGATGGATGATTGGATAGATCGAAAAAGTCCAGTATACTGGGAAAAAGGCATTATGATAAAAAAAAATGTGTTGACCCATGGATTCTCACAATCACCCTAAGCTATACATTCTTTCGGAATTTACATCTCATGAATTTTGAAAGAAAACACACTATAAATTTCAGAAAGCCATATTAATTTGGAAGTGGAATTTATAAATGTGTATATATTTGTATATCTTTAAAAACAAAACTGATCCTTAGGCTTATATACATATGTAAACAGAATCCTTAACTGTAGAAATACAAAAGAAGTATTCCCATTTTATTCAATGACTACTTTTGAAAAAATTAATTTCTTAATAAAGACATATAACATTTTGAATTTCATCATGTACCATGTATCATATATAACTTCTTCAAAAGAATCCTGTAAGGGGCTGATATTGTGGGGGTTATGCCACTGCCTGTGATGCCAGCATTCCTTATGGCTGTCACTTCATGTCCCGGTTGCTCCATTTCCAATCCAGCTCTCTGCTAATGTTCCTGGGAAGGCAGCTGAAGATGACCCAACTGCTTAGGCCCCTGTCACCCACAGGAGACTCAGATGAAACTCTTGCTTCTGGCTCAGCCCTGGCTGTGGCTGCCATTTAGGGGGAATGAACCAGCAGATGGAAGATCCCTCTCTCTCTACTTCTTTGTAACTCTGCCTTTAAAACAAATAGCTAACTCAAAAAACAAACAAACAAACAAACAAACAAACAAAAACCCTGTGAAGGTGAACATTTATACTCGTAGTGAAGCCTGGGTTCCACATTGGAGAACCCAGGCTCAGCGCTTCGTTCTGCTTCCTGACTCCAGTTTCCTGCTAATGCAGAACCTGGAAGGAAGCAGTGATGGCTCAAGTAGTTGAGATCCTGCCATCACATGGGAGAGCTGGGTGGAGTTCCTGGCTCCTAGCTCTGGCCATGGCCCATCCCAGCCATTAGGAGCATTTAGTGAATGAACCTGTGGGTGGAAGTGTGCTCTTTCTTTCTCTGAAATAAATAAAAACATACATTTTTGAAAGAAAGAACTGCAAGAGCACGGTATATTGTGGCCATTGGGGAGTAAACTAGAAAATGGAACATCTCTCTCTTTCTCTCCCTCTCCGTGTATATGTAACTCTGCCTTTCAAATAAATAAATCAGTCTTTACAATAACAACAAAAAGAACTGTATGAAAGAGGTTCTGCATAAATTCCATATGTCAGAGGCGGAAACAGACTTAAAGTTGTTACATAGTTTGTCCAAAATTATTCATATGGTACCTGGCAGAGGGCTTTAGAAACAAATCTACCTGATTCAAATCCACTGTTCCTTCCAATTATGCTAATGTGCTTCAAGATAGATTATAACATGGAGAGTAGTAAGATGGAAGAAAAGATAGATTTTCACCCTTAATTTATTTGTGCTTAATTTGTTACTGCCTAATTCAATAGTGAGCCCAGAAGGCAGTAGCAACAGAGAAAGTAATTCTATCCTCCATGATCTGATAGATAATTTAGCTTCTTTCCTGATGAGAGGTTTTCCAGGTGTCTCAGAACATCAGTTCCACTGGTCTCCAGCAGGATGAGTGAGAGAGGTCAGATAGATTTTTACACAGCATTACTACTACTGGGAAATCTTCAAATTATTCTTACAGATGGCTAGTTTCAGCTTTCATAGATGAAAGAGAATATTTCTGTTAGGGTAGAGATATTGCTAATCAATGGAGCAACAAAATAGTTAAATATCATGAAACAGAGTCACCAATGTTGTTTTTGATTTTTGGCTTCTTTCATTATTGGCTTTAAGTCTTATTAACGAACTGCTTTATAGTATCCTAGTGGACACACGTTTTCTCTGCTCTGTCCAAGGTCTGAATTCTGCCTGAGTAAATGTTTAACAGCACAAAAAGAAGAAAAGAGATTTGGAGGGGTGAGTCAGAAATAAACAAGAGATGTCCACAAATTTCTGAAACACAGAAAGCCGATGAGCATGAATGAATGGACAGAATAGGGGAGCTATAGACTGTGATACAGTATAAGAGAGCTATCGAGAGTTTTGAAGTCAGTTTTTAATTATTTTTCTGGAATTATTGGGAAACTCTGAGCCCAGAGATAATGTTACTGGAGAGGGCTGGCTTTCAGGATGTTCAGGGATAAAACAAAGAAGTAAATTAAAAGCTTTTGCAAACGGCTAATGTGCCTAGAATTACATGGGGAGCGAACATTTACTTCCCGATAGAAAACAGATGGTCTTCTCTAACCAAACAGGCTAACACATCTGTTGAAAACTAAATCTTCAAGGATGGACATGGGCCTTGATACTCACCATTCCTGAAACAATTCAAATAAGAGTGAGGTTCTTACCTAAGACAACTTGGATAAACCACCCCACATAGAGTCCCAGCTGGAATCTTACTCAGAGTTTGGACTTAGAAGAAAGGCATCCTATTACCCATGTCAGGTAGTCCAGGCTAACAGCAATTTCTTCAGTCTTACTTGTGAAGCATCACTAGTAATACGTACACCAGTAAGACTGGAGAGACACTGAGGGAAACAAACAGGAAATGGAATACAGGAGGAAACCGATAGTTTAAGGCACAACCAGGAATTCAATAATAACATTATAACATTTTCTGTTATATAATTTAGATGGATATTATAAGTAAGAGAATTGTCTCTATTTAGTTTATAAGCTCCCTTCTCTGAAAATAGGTTTTCTTAGAATTCTATATCACTAAAATAACCCTTCCAATCTGATCAAATCCCTTATTAAAATGAACAGGTAGAGGAGAGCACAACAAAAACACAGGCTAAGGAAAAACATTAAGGTAATGCATGAAGATGCCAACATTCTGTCAATTGGTTTTCAGGCAAAGACCTCTGAACTTAAAAGACTGAATTCCACCTCACCCAAAAAGAACATTGAAGGAAAGCAAAAAGAAAATTCCCTAAAGTTTGATTCTCTTTTAGGGCTTATTTTTAAAAAGTTATTTGAAAATCCCTACATTCCTTCAGATTTTTAGAAGTTATTTTAATTGCTTCATTGATTTTTCCCCTCATATTTGTGTTTTAAATGCTAATGTACTATTTCTTTTAAAATTTAGACAAGGGGGAAAATTAAAAGGAAGGGAAGACTTATTCACAGTCTCATCAGACAATTTCACTTTCTATGAGTTTTGTCGTTGTATGTATCATCTGCCATTCCTTTGACTCATTTTTGAAATGACCACTGCAGGGATGTGGGTGTCTTTTGAATTGATTTTTACATCATTGGAATCATGTTGCAATTATGGTGTTTTAAATCAGACATTTAAATAAGCTGTTGAATACTTTTTAAAAAAATTTAAAGATTTATTTCATATTTTATTTGAAAAGCAGAGAGAGAGAGAGAGAGAAGGAGAGGCAGAGAGAGAGAGAGAGAGAGAGAGATCTTCCATCCACTGGTTCACTCCCCAAATGGCTGCAATGGCTGGAGCTGTGCAGATCCAAAACCAAAGTCAGGAGCCTCTTCTGGGTCTCCCACGCAGGTGCAGGAGCCGAAGGACTTGTGCCATCTGCTACTACTTTCCCAGGCCATAGCAGATAGCTGGATCAAAAGTGGAGCAGCCAGGTCTTGAACTGGCAACTATATGGGATGCTAGCACTGCAGGCAGTGACTTTACCCACTACATTGCCACAGTGTTGCCCTTGTTCAATAATTTTAAGTCTTTTTGAGAGCCATACACTTCACTTTTTAATGCATAAAACTGAATGTATTTATTCAATAAATATTTCCTGTGCACCAGAATGTGCAAGGCACCAGAAAGTGCAAGGCACTGAATGTTCCAGGTGCTGGAGATGGGGGAAAATCATCTTCCCTCATGGGGCTTGCTCATTAGTGTGTGGGAGCCGTGCTAAAGATACTAATCAATTCAGATAGCACACTAGACATTGGCAAGTACTTAGAATATTTACTAGAATAGCTGAGGAATGGGGACAAGGGGTGCTGGGCAAGGTTCTGATGCCTTCCTTCCAAGGTAGGGAAGGAAGACCTCACCAAGAAAATGACATTTGAGCCAAGGTTTGAAACTGGCAAGACGGTGATGATTCCTGTTAGTATTGGAGGGGAGAGTGTTCCTGTTGAGTCAGTACAAAGACCTCAAGTTGGGTACACTCCTGGCCCATATAAGAAAGAAAAGGAGGGCTAGTGCTGTGGCGTAGTGGGTAAAGTCGCTGCCTGCAGTGCCGGCATCCCATATAGGTGTCGGTTCAAGACCTGGCTGCTCCACTTCTGATCCAGCTTTCTGCTATGGCCTGGGAAAGCGCTGGAAGATGGCTCAAGTGCTCAGGCTTCTGCCTTCATGTGGGAGACCCAGAGGAAGCTCCTGGCTCCTGGCTTCAGATCTGCACAGCTCTACCAGATGTGGCCATTTGGGGAGTGAACCAGTGGATGGAAGATCTTTCTCTTTCTCTGCCTCTCCTTCTCTCTAAGTGTAACTCTTTCAAATAAATAAATAATTTTTTTTTAAAGAAAGAACAGGAGGCTAGACAAGGGGATCAAGAGAAAGAATAGTACAAGAGCTTGGTGGTGTAACTAGGAAAGCGGAAGCTCACCAGAGTCCAGTGAGTTAAGTTCTTTTACTCTTATGAGAAAAATAGGGGCCGGCGCCGTGGCTTACTTGGTTAACCCTCCGCCTGCAGCACCAGCATCCCATATGGGTGCCGGTTCTAGTCCCGGTTACTCCTCTTCCAGTCCAGCTCTCTGCTGTGGCCTGGGAGGGTAGTGGAGGATGGCCCAAGTGTTTGGGCCCTGACCTGCATGGGAGACCAGGAGGAGGCAACTGGCTCCTGGCTTCGGATCGGCGTAGCTCCAGCTCTAGCGGCCATTTCGGGGGTGAACCAACGGAAGGAAGACCTTTCTCTCTGTCTCTCTCACTGTCTAACTCTATCTGTCAAATAAAAAAAAAAAAAGAAAGAAAAAAAGAAAAATGGGGAGCCAAATTCATTGAAAGTAGTTTCAGTGGAAACTTGAACAAAATGTTAATAATAAAGAACTAATTGCTGAAAACACTATATGCTGTATTGTAAAGAGGAAACTTTGAGGTCATTGCAGGAAGGACTAAATGACCTTTCCATCTTTTACTTCTAAAATTGGACTCTGTACAGTAACATTCTATTCAAAATGCTTTCGGAAGAAAAATGTAATATAATGAGTTCGTCACTGAGTCATGACTCAACAGGGTATTTAATCTGCCCTTAATCTTGAGACACTTGATGCCAGGGCATTCTGACTATGGTCTCTTTTCAAGTTGTCTTTTCATTTAAAATTAAATTGAAAAGTATCAATTTATTGCCAGTGTAAACCAGCTGAAGATATAGAAATGCTTTATTGGGTAGGCTGTGAAAGTTTCTTGGACTTCTGTATTATTTAGAGTAACTAGATCATGGGAGTCCACTGAGTTTTGGCATCACCAATAGAATGGGGATCACACAATTCTGAATTTTGATAACAATGCTGGTATTTGGGATAAATAGATAGAAATAAACTATTATATAGTGACTGTGCTATGCATATAATGACTATGTTGGGAGTGGTAAGAAGGACTCCCATCACCTATTCTGTCTTTTATAATTAATATAATCATCATTCACTTAATATTTGCCAAGTACTTGCTGTGTGTTTGAGGCTATCTCAGGTACTTCAGACAAAAAATGGGCAGCAGCATCACTCTTACCTTCATAGAGTTTAAATAAGCGAGTCAAGCCAGTGCAATGTCTATGGTGGAAGCATAAGCTGCTATAGAAGCATATGAAGGGACATGGAATCCAGTTCTGTAAATGAAGTACTATGAAGGAGATGTTTCAAATGTTCAAAGTGCACACACAAATACGAGCATGGATTTGCTGTTTTAAACACACAGAATAGCATGTCCAAGGGACTATTTTTCCTACTGAGAATCTGTTAGACAAAAATCCCATTTCCAAATAAGTCTGATACTCAATCTAAAAAGAAAGTCAAGGGACTTCCTTTATAAAATGAAGAGATATTTATGGTCTCCACATACTTTGGCAACTTTAGGATGATATGTTCCTTCACATCGTTAGAAACTCCCTGTTCCTAGCAGAGTTCTAACCTAGGATGAATTGTACCAGCTACTACACATTGCCAGACATCTGAAGTAAAGCAAACAGCTGACTTCACTATCATGTTTACTAGCTGTTGGAACAGAGAATTGCATTAACTGTGGAAGGCTGATACATGGATGTCCAGAGGTATTTTGAATGGATACCTTAAAGTTCTGCAGAAAAAATAAAATCAACTGTCTTAAATGCACAGAGTGACCAAAGTGGGATTGGGACTGTCAGTGGAGGTGTCACATCATCAGCCAAGGACATGCCTCAGTTTCCCTTTTCCTGGGGTGCATTTCAGTGATAAGATCTTGGTTCTGTTGCACTGGGACCAATGGGGACAGGAGAATGAGTGTTCTGGTAACTTTCCGTTGTCTGTCTAGTCTGCAGTCAACACCTTATGTTTTCTTAGTTTTGTTTTCCAATTATAGTAGTTGTATTTTTCCCATGGGAAATCTATGTCTCTTTTTTGTATTTTGTTGACAGATAGTTGGGATTTTGTTTCAGCAAACTCACAAGGTAGAATCATTAATTTCCCTTGCCTGCAGGAGAGACAAATTAGTCAGATACAATATATGTAGACCGAAATCTTGCTTTGCTGGAAGGAGTTAAATATAGGTTCTTGTGTTTGAGTAGAGGTCTGTCTACTGGCTATGAGCAAAGGCAAGCAATCTGCAAAAGCTTTCTGGAGGAGGAATCTAAATGGAGCACTGGAAGGAAGCGATTGCAAGAGGGAACAGCTGGTGACACCTGGAAGCTAGAAATGATTTGAAACCCTTACATCGAGGAGCAGGTTCAGATTTGGCATGGGATTGAGAGGAGAAGGTAGGTACAATATGTAGCCAAGCACTCAGAAAAACTGCTAGAGTAAGTGGCTGTAAAATGAGTAGATTTGCACTGAGAGTTGCAACTCAGTTGAATTGTAATTATGGAAAATTTGTGATTTTTAGCAGAATTGGCAGAAGTCACTATAATCGTTTTCTTGTAGAGGAGAATGAGATCCAAATTCCAATTCTTGGGCAGAGTTTCAAGTCCTGGGATCTTTTCTTTCGTGCAATATCACTATAAATAGAAAGGTAAATCTGACTATTTAACCTTACAAATATATTTTTGAAAAACAATCTTTTGTGAGTAAAGTCAAAATGTTAAAGATATGGTTTTCTAAGAAAACAGTCTTCAGAGATATACTATCTAAAATAAGAATTTCTTAACTTTGTAGAATATCTATTTGTAATTATTTTTCTTAATATTTAGATGATACACTATTCTTGACTTTATTTTTTTCATATCTTACATTTTCTGGAATAAAATTAATTTAGCCTTCACGTCTATTGGTCTTATACTAGGTCACCTCAAACTGATTCGTTTTTACTGAGAATATCATCTTAACATTTTAGTGGAATGCACATTCCAGAGAGATGGTATCATTGGTATTTCTCTACCTTATGCTGCTTGCTTGTCAGTAATATACACACTTGTGATAGTCACTTGGAGGTAGGAACAGTATCTTTGATATTGGGCAGGAATTGTGGTGCATCTACAGTAATGATAGGTTTCTGACATGTGGCTTTAAACATGAGGGTACTTCAAGAAGTTCATGGAAAAATGAAATTGAAAGATACATTTATTCTGGTGCAAAATAATGCATGCAGTTTTTCTGAATTCTCATGTTCCTTGAGCTTTTTGGTGACGCCTTGTATGCAAGGATCTCAAGTTGTTTTTCCTTAAATTTTTTTTTTTTATTATTTTTTGACAAGCAGAGTGGACAGTGAGAGAGAGAGACAGAGAGACAGAGAGAAAGGTCTTCCTTTGCCGTTGGTTCACCCTCCAATGGCAGCCGCTGCTGGCGTGCTGCGGCCAGCACATCGCGCTGATCCGAAGCCAGGAGCCAGGTGCTTCTCCTGGTCTCCCATGTGGGTGCAGGGCCCAAAGACTTGGGCCATCCTCCACTGCACTCCCAGGCCATAGCAGAGAGCTGGCCTGGAAGAGGGGCAACTGGGACAGAATCCAGCGCCCCGACCGGGACTAGAACCCGGTGTGCCGGCACCGCAGGTGGAGCATTAGCCAAGTGAGCCACGGCACTGGCCAAATTTTTTAAGAGACTTACCTATTTATTTTGAAAGTCAGAGTTACACAGAGAGAGGGAGAGACAGAGAGATCTTCCAATTGCTGGTTCACTCCCCAAGATAACTGCAATGGTCAGCACTGGGCCAGGCAGAATCCAGGAGCCTGGAGCTTCATCAGGGTCTCCTAAGTGGGTGGAGGCATCCAAACACTTGGGCCATCCTCTGCAGTCTTCCCTGGCCATTAGCAGGGAGCTGGACTAGAAATGGAGCAGCCTGGACATGAACCAGTGCCATATGGACTGATGACATAGCTGTTGGCAGCTTAACCTGCTAAGTCACAACACTTGCCCCAGATCTCAAATTGTCTGCACCCAAACAAATGTATTTTAATTTCGTTTTCCATGAACTTTTTGAAGTCCCCTGGCATTTTAGATTGTGTTGTATGCTGGAAAGAATGTGTGATCTAAAAAGTCACATCAAGGTTGGAAACCTAATTATTTTACTGGAAGACTACAAAAATTTGAGAATATTAATTATACTCTCTAATGAGCAATGAGAATAAATTCATCAATCCAGGGTTGATTGGACCACTAAAAATGTAATAGTATCAGAATATATATATATATAATATCAGAATATATATAGTATATATATACTGCATATATATATACACAATATCAGAATATATATATAGTATCAGAATATATATGGTATATATATACTGAATATATATATAGAATATATATATAGCATTAGAAAGAAGTACACTAATTAATAAGAATAGCTGTTTAACTACAGTAATAATTGATGACATCACATAAACCAACAGTATATATTTAATGGAAACTGAGCAAAGCAGTTAAAAGTCTTAAGGAAATATTACCTTTAAAAGAGATATATGAGTTTAGTTGTCAATACTTTAGTTGAAGTTAAGAGTGAAATGATAATGTAAAATTTCATACATCATAAAATCAAAATTAGTTGCTGGGTGTACAATGGAATGAAGTATAATTTGAAAGATCTTAACATTTCTATAAAACTTAAAATAGAGTTTTATTGCTTCTTTGTTTCTGGGAGTTTCTCCTTGTTACATTGTATTAATCCCAGGAATTTTCTCTACTTCTCCACTGTCACTGATCAGAGATTATGAATAAATTTATAAATCAATAAGCCTAGTAAAATTCATTTATCCTATTATTGATATGATAGAATCTATGCATTTCCAATAAAATACAGTGCTCTCATATTATTATAAGTAATAACCACACAATAAGTCACTTACGCCATAACCTAACCTTGATAGAGTTACAGTGTTCTGCATCATGAGCTGGAAGGGAATTTGAATTCAGAGTTGGATTCAAGACATTGGCCTTATAGAGTAAATTCTGCCTTGTTGACAAATATGCTGTGTACAAATTATTAGGACTAATCATATTTTAAAGGATGGCTTTTTCTTAGATGAAGTAAAATGTTTATGACATTGAAAATAGGCATTCATTAAAGGTAAGTGACGAATTTGCAATGCACAAATACACATACATATCAAAGAAGGGGAACCTGAAACAGAATTACTAGTGTTCTAGATAAGAAATTGAAATTCAGAAACCACAAAGTGTATGTTTGTTTACATTTACAGATTTTTGAATGTTATGTTGGGAAAATTTCATACTTGTACAAAAAATAGACAAAATGGCATACTGAATGCTATGGTAATCATTCAGCCTCAATTGCTATCCATTTTGCTTTATACCTTATCCATTTCCCTTCCTTTTTAGATTATTATGAAGCAAATCCTAGACAGCATGTGATTTCACATGCAAATATTCAACATAAAAGAATATTTTTTGATCAAGATGATGTTATGGCACAGGAAATTAAGCCATGACTTGTGACACAGGCATTCTGTATCAGAGAACTGGTAGAAGTCCCAGCTGTTCCTCTTCTGATCTAGCTTCCTGCTAATGTGCCTGAGAAGACAGTGGATGGAAGCCCAAGTACTTGAGCCCATGCCACTCATGTGGGAGTCCTGGATGAATTTTCAGGCTCCTTGGCTTTGACCTGACCCAGGCCTGGCCACTGTGGGCATTTGTGCAGTAAACCAGATGATAGAAGATCTCTTTCTCTCTTTCTCTTCCACTCTGTCTCTCCCTTTCTCTCCCTTGTTCTGCCTTTCAAATAATAGATGAATCTTTTAAAAAGATATTTGTTGAACATGTAGCTACAATGTCATATTCTGCTTAACAACAACAAGTACTACCTTAATATATTATATAAGAAATTAGTATTCATATCCCCTGTCTCATGTATATGTATAAATGTATAAATGTATGGTGTATAAACAGTGATATATATACCCACATATACATGAACATACATACATACACAAATATGTGTAATTTATCTTTTTTATTCATTATGAGTAAATATGTTGACATCTTTATCGTAACTGGTTGATATATTCATTTGTCAAATGATGTTAAGGGCTGGACTATTGATAAGACAGGTTCATTTTGTGTGTGTGAGAATATTTCTCAAATCATGTTATGTGTTGTTATGTACTTCTATCAGGAGACATACACTATGAATTATGTTTTTCTATGATGATAGTAGCCATTAATGACCATCATCTATATTTCAGGCAAACAAACTATAGTCTATGGGTCAAATTGTCTTACAACTCATTTTTAAAATAAAGTTTTATTGAAACAGGACACATCAACTCATTTATATATCGTCTAGGATCTCCTTCATGCTACCACAAATGAATAGCAATATAAGTCATGTGGTCCTCAGAGCCTAAATTATTTACTCACCTGACTCTTAACAGAAAAAAATTCCTGATGGACATCTGGAATAAATCTATTATTTCATCGATTATGAAAATGATTACATTTAGTTATGGCATTCTGGATTCCATTATTACTTGGTTTACTTCTATAAAGGGAAACTTACTCTCATCAAATATTTGGCTATCTTGAGACATAGATTGCATAGAAAAAGCATAATAAATACTTGATATGCCAGCTTTATAAATGAGTTGGTTTCTGTGCATCTTTCAGAGGCCCAAAACAAGTTATACTGCATGTTGGCTTTTTAATATTATTATGATCTTCTTGGTTTAAATATTTTAGATGTATTTCAACTCATTGTGTATTGCACACTTACTGATATTAAATCATTCTGGCTTGGGCTGTTGAAAGCATCAAGTAGACTCTGGAATCATTTTATTATCACCCTAATAGCCCTTGTTTCCTTGTTTTGGCATGAAAAAATGTTGTAGGATTATTTTATATTTTCCCTGAACAAGATGTGGAACCAGCCTTTTCTTCAATGAGCCTTGTATAAACGATATTTAGAGGTCACTGTGAGTAGACTGGCTATGCGGCTCACTTGGCTAATCCTCTGCCTGTGGCATCAGTACTCCGGGTTGTAGTACCAGTCGGGGTGCCAGATTCTGTCCCAGTTGCTCCTCTTCCAGTCCAGCTCTCTGCTGTGGCCCAGGAAGGCAGTGGAGGATGGCCCAAGTGCTTGGGTCCTGCACCCACATGGGAGACCAGGAGAAGCACCTGGCTCCTGGCTTTGGATCAGCGCAGCGCATCAGCCATAGTGGCCATTTGGGGGGGTGAACCAACAAAAGGAAGACCTTTCTCTCTGTCTCTCACTGTCTAACTCTGCCTGTCCAAAAAAAAAAAAGATTTCACGGTGAGAATCTAGAGATTTCATTTGACTATTGTTTCTCGGATTTTTTTTTTCAGTACACAAGCTAAGAAATCCTTTGTTTTTGAAGTCCATCATGGATACCTTTTTAAATATTATTTATTTGACAGGTAGAGTTATAGACAGTGAGAAGTGAGAGAGAGACAGAGAGAAAGGTCTTCCTTTCATTGGTTCACTCCCCAAATGGCCGCTATGGCCGGCTCTGCGCCGATCCGAAGCCAGGAACCAGGTGCTTCTTCCCATGTGGGTGCGGGGACCCAAGCACTTGAGTCATCATCCACTGCCCTCCTGGGCCACAGCAGAGAGCTGGACTGGAAGAGGAGCGGCCGGGACTAGAACCCGGCGCCCACCTGGGATATGGGTGCCGCAGGTGGAGGATTAACCAAGTGAGCCATGGCACCAGCCCCATCATGGATACTTGTAATTGAAACTTGATACTATAGACTTCTTACTTCACCTCATGCATCTTACATCTTTATCCTCTGTTTTCTCCCTTTCCTAAATTCTCTAATTCTTAATGGCACTATTATCAGTTATTTGAGTTTTAGAATCTCATAACATATACACATTGCCTGTAAATCATAATATCAACAAAAATACATTTCTTTTTTGTCTTTTCTTCCCTTGATTATATCTCATAGAGATATAACATAATTAATTTTCACAAGTTTTAGGTATCCAGAAGAAAGCCTTCTATGTTGAATCATTAGCTTTACTGTTTTCTCTGAACCCAGACTTTATTAACAACTCTGGGTAGTCATCTTTGGGTTTTCATTTTCACCTTAAAGAGGACATGCAAGAGCATTTCTGATATTTTGACTCTTCTTTCCCTTTTTTTCTGGCCTTTCTCTTTTGGTATAAGAAAAAATTTCTTAGACTATGTCTTTTTCCCATCCTGAGATTGCTGGGCATATTGGATTTGGCTGCTCATATTAACACCAACCATAAGCTAGGCATATAATAGAAATAAAGGTACATAGGGAGATAATCTGTATCCTTTCTTAAAAGGAGAATTTCACTTATTAGAATCACGATCTACTACTTTGTGATAACATTTTTCAAAATGTAGAAATAGGGGAAATAGACCACTTAAAATGTATTAGATACAAGTAATAAAAAAACACAATTTAAGATTGCTACAAGGAGGACATAATACTTGATAGACTCAATAGTCTTAACTACTTCCAACCAAATAACTTTTATTTCTCATAGTCACGACAACATTTAGGTACAATTTTGCATATGAAAATCTTAATTCTTAAAAGTGAAATAAAATCTGTCAATGTCAAGGCAGAATAATAAAATGGCTATTTAACAGCACTACACATGCCAATAAATCACAGGGAATCTCTCTCTCCCTCACTTGCTCTCCCTAGTGGGATAAACATGGTTTGTCACATTCAGAGAATATTGTATACCATAGGAATAATCAGAACATATTGTTAGCTCCAATTTTCCATCATTTATTTTTCAGTGCCAAACAAAAGCAAACCTCACCTCACAGTTTAGTCATGGGTAGAAAGAGAATTAGCCTTATAATGGGAGCTGCTGTTTTAAAAAGTGGCTCTTAGAAGTAGAAGACGGAAGGAAACACTGCTCATATTAATGCACAATTGTTCCTTGTGCTTACTAATGCTATAGAAAAGCCTCTTTAAAACTTTTCATTACTATGTATTTTGAATAATGCATATATTACAAATCAATGTACGCTTTGCGGCTGGAAATACTATGGCAGATCTGTAAGTCAGTTTGAAAGAAATCTGAATTCAGTAGACAAAGACGGATTCTTCATTCATCTGATATGTCATGCCAACAAATGGTTTTTTTGTGCACTCTGTCAGTGTCTTAATCAGTGTTGACAGCCCCCAGCACTGACTCAGCTCTGAAAGCTCTTCTTACACTTAATCCTTCAACTTGTATATGTTGTAGAGACATTCAGATGAGGCATGATAATACACATGATTTACACGGTTCTGTCAATTCTTGGATTTGTCACATATCAAAATCACATAAGATGAATTTCTCCCCCACTGCTGTCTAAACTACTTAAGAGAATAACTTGCAAAGATAATACTGGCAGAGCTATTTATTGCAACTTTATGTCAGACTTTTTATAAAAGGTTTTAATGAAACTGTTAGTAAAATTGTGTAACAATTGGGTTCTCATCATTGACGTGTGTGTATAAGGATTGTTTTCTTGTTTTTTGTCTACTAAATGCACATAAATTATCGCATGAATTATGTGAGCAAAGTTTGCATAAGTGTATGGAATGTTTAAACCCATTTACAATTTACAAATACAGGTCTTTGGCTAATTGAATAAATTTTGATTTGAAACTCAGCATACTGTCTCCATGTTTCAGTTTAAAATAATACTATATGAGAGAGCACTGTGACATAAAATCAGTGTACATATATTAGATACTTGTAGTTCTAAACTATGTTTGACTTACATCCAATAATAGACCCAAAACCTTCATAGTAAGATTAGAATTGGGAATATGTGTTTCTCAGAGATAAAGACATCCAAGATCCAGGAAGTGCAAAGGAACTTTTTTTCTGTTGAGTAGAGAAAGGATGAGATGAATGAAAGACTGAATCTACATAATGAGATATCACCAAGTGTCCAGTGGAGCTAAAATAATAACACCAAATCCTGTTAGAAGTAATAGAAATACTCAGTTATGTGGCATGATACAAAATTAAGGCATAATAAAATTTTTGATGAAATATTAAAATTAGGGTCTTATAATTATTCTGCTTACATTCAAACACTTTCTTACTAGCCTTGGCATCCTGAATAAATTAACTTTTCCATGTTTAGTTTCCTCATCTATAAATTGTAACTAATTTAGTGATTTTCTCATAGGTTTCCTGTGAAATTACATTAGAAATCTCACGAAAACTGATTGGAATAGTACCAGAATGTAGAATGTGTTCAATTACCACTATTGTTAATTTACAACTAATAAACCTTTAAAATTAATGAAAACCTATCACAAAAACTTTGCAAATACATGGGACACAGAGAACGAATCTAAATTTTATTTTAGATAGAAAAAAAGTACTAAGAATATATAAACAAGCCATTTTCCCTCAGATTAAATGAAAGGTTTATAGCAATTTTAGTTAAAATAAAGGCAAATATTTTGGGAAATCTGAAAGATTATTTTTTAAATTAGAGTACAAAATTTAAAAATACTTGGGAAACTGTTGCTGTGGATTCGTTCTGAGAGGAGGAGCACAGTGGGGGCAAGAGGCGTTGAGTCACCACACAGACTCCGGGAGTTGGGTGAAGGCAGGCCAGAGGCGAGCAGCCTGCAGACTCGTTTATTTCAGTTGGTACAGCAGCTTACATAGCCAAAGCAGCCAGTCCGGTCAAGGGGAGTTTTATGCCCTAACCAGTCACAGCCTATTGCCAGCCAGTTTCCAAAGCCATCCAATCACAGCCTGTTGCCAGGCAGGCTCTGTTGCCAGTGGCCATCTTGGCATGGCCATCTCATTCCACCACAGGAAACAAGTGCTTGGGCTCCTGCATCCACGTGGGAGACCCAGAAGAAGCTCCTGGCTCCTGGCTTCAAATTGGGGCAGCTCTGGCCATTGCAGCCGTTTGGGGAGTGAGTCAGCGGATGGAAGACCTTTCTCTCTGTCTCTCCTTCTCACTACCTGTAACTCTTATCTTTCAAATCAATAAAATATCTTAAAAAAATACTTGGGAAAACTAGTCATTAACTTAAGGAGAAAAAAAGAGGGAGCCAATGGACCCATTTTTATATCGTGTAATTAACTTAGTATTATAATAAAGAAAACAATTAGAAATTAAAAACAGGATAGACAGTCTGATGTATTAATTAACCCAAACTACATGATTTCCTATTTACCTGCTTAACTAGTATTTAACTGTTATTGACCTATTAAGTCAGCAATTTAATGTGATTCAACCTAGTATTTGGTATCCATAAGGGTAGCATATAAATTAGCAGCAAAAGATAAAACAGTCAACAAATGTTGCTTTAACAGTTAATTAGGGTTGTACATTTGGCCTGTTAAGTCATTGCTTAAGATGACTGCATCCTACATCAGAGTGTGTGGTTTGTAGTACTATCTCTGCTCCCAATTCCAGCTAATGTGTATGCTGGGAGGCAGCAGGTGATGGCTCATGTAGAGCAATTCCTACCACGCATGTGGGAGACCAAACTGAATGCCCAAATCTTGGCTTTGAGCTAACACAACCCAGACTGTTGCAGATATTTGGCAGTGGCTTAACCCACTGAACCACAATGCCAGTCCCATTATGTTATCAGTAATAATAGTTACAGAATTGTCCTACCATATCCTTACCATACACACACACACACACACACACACAGGCAGAGAGAGACAATGAGGGAACTCTCAGCTGTTGGTTGATTCCCCAAATGCTTGCAACAGCTGGAACTGGATTACGCTGGAGCCACAGGAGCTGATAATTTAATCCATGTATGTCATGTAAGGGCAGGGACCCAATTACTTGAGTCATTACTGTTGCCTCCCAGGTTCTGCATCAGCAGAAAGCTGGAGTTAGGAACTGGAGCCAAGCATGAAACAGAGGTACACTGACAAAGGATGCAGATTCCCTATCCACTAGGCTGAAAGTCCATTCCCTGTTTTGTGTTTTCTAAGTAGCAAAATGTAATAGAATTTACATATTTTCTCTTTTTGTCTTCTTCCTATGCTAAGGAAATCTGATCCTGAATTTAGTGTTTATTCCAATATTTTATTTTTTTAAAATGTATTTATTGAACAGTCAGAATTACAGAGAGGCAGAGGCAGAGAGAGAGATCTTCCATCTGCTGGTTCACTCTCCAAGTAGCAGCAAGAGCCAGAGCTGTGCAGATCTGAAGCCAGGAGCTAGGAGCCTCTTCCAGGTCTCCCACATAGGTGCAGGGGCCCAAGGGTTTGGGCTGTCTTCCACCGCTTTCCCAGGCCATAGCAGAGAGCTGGGTTAGAAGTGGAGCAGCCTTGCTGGTACTGTGGCGCACGCAGTGGGTTAAAGCCCTGCGCCAGTTCTAGTCCTGGCTGCTCCTCTTCCGATCCAGCTCTCTGCTATGGCCTGGGATAGCAGTGGAAGATGGCCCAAGTCTTTGAGCCCCTGCACCCACGTGGGAGATCGGAGGAGACTCCTGGTCCCTGGCTTCAGATCAGCACAGCTCCGGCCATTGCAGCCATCTGGGAAGTGAACCAGCGGATGGAAGACCTCTCTATCTCTTCCTCTACCTCTCTCTGTAAATCTGTCTTTCAAATAAATAAAATAAACCTTTAAAAAAAAAAGTGGAGCAGCCTGGACTCGAACCGGCATCCATATGGGATGCTGGCACCTCAGGTGGTGGCTTTACCCATTATACCACAGGGCTGCCTCCCCTCCCGCCCCAGTATATTCTTTTATAGTTTCTAAAGTATCTGTTCTTAATTAGTGTAATATATTTTATATTTTGCTATACTATCATGAATGTATGTATTATTTTTATAGCTTTATTGGAATGCTATTTATATATCATAATTGTTCCAGTGTAAATGTCCAATTGAATGGTTTTTGAAGGCTTTTAGACTTGTGCTAGCAACACTATGATCTTGCTTTATAACATTTCCTTCATTCCCTAAAATTCTTTGAATCCATTTGTAGTGTTTCCTGTTGCCACTCTCAAACCCAGAAGACCACTAATCTGCTTCCTATCTCTGTGATTTTGTTTTTCTAAATATGTTGTATATATGAATTCATGCTATTTAACATTTTTTATCTGCCTTCTTTTACTTAGTGCTTTTCTGAGGACACGATTGTAACATGAATCAATATTTGATTCCATTTTAGATTTGAATAGTATTCTCTCATATGCTACATTTTGTTTATTTGCTCATCAGGTAAGGATTAATGCTGCTGAATGTGAATAGAATTTTTAAAACTTTAGTATGCAAAACTACAATAGATTGCTATGTATTGACCTAATAGACTGTGATCTTTAGCAAATTGAAAGCATCCTCTTTTATTGTTGGCTTTTAAGAGTATTGTAAATATGATTAAATATTAGCTTTTATACTTTTTTCTGCATCTTTTGAGATTATCATGTGGCTTTAGCCATTTGTCTTATTGTTTATTATATTAATTATTTTTCAAGTACTAGAACAATTTTCATTTCTTGGATAAATCTCACCTTTTCATGGTGTATAAATTTTTTTGTATGTTGCTGAATTCTGTTTGCTGATATTTTATTGTGGACATAAGTATATAGTCAAGAGTAATAATGATCTCTTGTTTTCTTAATTTGTATTGTATTTTTCTAGCTTTGGCTTCTGACATCAAATATTCCTAGCTTTATAGAATAAGAGGGAGTACTCCTACTTCTTTTTTTTTTTTTTAGAAAGATTATGTATGATTGGTATTTTTTTTTAAAGATTTATTTTCTTTATTTGAAAGACAGAGTTACAAAGAGAAGTAGAGACAGAGAGAGAGGTCTTCCATCTGCTGGCCCACTCTCCAGATGGCCACAATGGCCGGAGCTGAGCCGATCTGATGTCAAGAGCCAGGAGCTTCTTCCAGGTCTCCCACACTGGTGCAGGGGCCCAAGGACTTGGGGCTTCTTCTACTGCTTTCTCAGGCCATATCAGAGAGCTGGATCGGAAGAGGAGCAGCTGGGACTAAAACTGGCGCCCATATGGGATGCTGGCACTTCAGGCCAGGGCTTTAACCCGCTGAGCCACAGCACTGGCCTCAGTATTTATCCTTTAGATATTCGAGAGCATTCAACAATGAAGCCATGTGAGACTAAGTTTTCTTTATGAGAAGTTTATTAATTATTTATTCAATTTCTTTATTTGGCATAGAACTTCAATATACTTAAAAATTCGTGGAAATTTACTAGCTAAATTTACTTTGTTGCCAAAAGTCTTGAAATCTGTGCTTTATCTTTTCATAATATAAATTTTTCATAAAATTTTATTTTTTAGAATTTATTTATTTATTTATTTACAGAGAGGCTGAGGCAGAGAGAGAGAGAGGGAGATGACTTCCTTCTGCTGGTTCACTCCCTAAATGGTTGCAACAGCAGGAGCGATCTGAGCCAAAGCCAGAAGTCAGTAGCTTCTCCTGGGTCTCCCAAGAGAGTGCAAGGGTTCAAGGACTTGGGCCATCTTCTACTGCCTTCCCATGCCATGGAGCAGCCGGGACTAGAACTGGCGCCCATATGGGACGCTGGCATTGCAGGCAGTAGTTCTACTTGCAATTTGACAGCTCCAGTCCCTATATGAAATATAGTTAATTAAACACATAATTAAAATATATTAAAATATAATTAAATGTAGTTATAATTAAATTTAATTCAGCAAGAATTCGTATAGCAATAGCTTCTTTTGTTGATTATATTTCTTTTTTTAAAAAAAATATTTTATTTATTTATTTGAAAGTCAGAGTCACAGACAGTGAAAGAGAGAGAGAGACAGAGAGAGAGGTCTCCCCAAGTGGCCTCAACGGCCGGAGCTGTGCAGATCCGAAGCCAGGAGCCAGTAGCTTCCTCCTGGTCTCCCATGAGGGTGCAGGGGCCCAAGCACTTGAGCCATCCTCCACTGCACTCCCGGGCCACAGCAGAGAGCTGGACTGGAAGAGGAGCAACTGGGACTAGAACCTAGTCCAGATTCAGTTCTTGTAATGACACAATATATTTTTTTCCCTTAATGCTTACATCAGAGTAATGTAGATTTTTAACACTGAAACTGTGGGTGACAAAACACAATTCTTGTCATAAAGTTGTGGTTTCCTTCTTCCCTTTCTGGCGCTATCACTTTAAAAACATCAATCCCAGGCAGTGTGTGGTTGTCAGACATTTTGGCTTGGTCTTATTTAACTTGTGATAGCAATTCAGATTTTCTTTTACCTTGTTTGATATAATTTTCAAGATTAACTGATTAATAAATAAATGTTATTCAATAAACCGTATATACTTAAAATTAGTTGAGTTATGGCAATTATGTATATATGTGTTAGAATCTCAACAGTCCTAATAGTAAACCTACCAAGTTTCCTTATCACTTTTTGTAATCTCTTCTATTCTTCCAATCTGCTTCATCTATTTTCATTCCTTCACTATGGATTAGTTTTGCATCTTTCTAGGATTTTTCCCAAGTGGAATGGCATAATGTAAACTCTTGAGTGTTTTGCTTCTTTCATTCAGCATACTTCTTTTGGGATTCTTTCATATTATATGTATCAGTAATTTCTTCATCATCGTTTCTCTTCATCGTTAAGAAATATACCTTTAGCCAGTGCTGCGGCTCACTAGGCTAATCCTCCGCCTTGCAGTGCCGGCACACCGGGTTCTAGTCCCGGTCGGGGCGCCGGATTCTGTCCCGGTTGCCCCTCTTTCAGGCCAGCTCTCTGCTGTGGCCAGGGAGTGCAGTGGAGGATGGCCCAAGTGCTTGGGCTCTGCACCCCAAGGGAGATCAGGAGAAGCACCTGGCTCCTGCCATCGGATCAACGCAGTTCGCCGGCCGCAGTGCGCTGGCGGCGGCGGCCATTGGAGGGTGAACCAACGGCAGAAGGAAGACCTTTCTCTCTGTCTCTCTCACTGTCCACTCTGCCTGTCAAAAAATTAAAAAAAAAAAAAAGAAATACACCTTTATGTAGACATCCAAATTGTTCATTCATTATTTATTCATTTGGATTGTTTACAAGTTTTGGTTATTGCAAGTAAAGCTTCTATTAATCTCATATCCATGTACCTTTTATGAAATATATGCTTTATTTCTTGGTAAATACCTCAGTGTATAATGGCTGGGCCAAATTGGTAAGTGTTTAACTTTTAAAAAATTGCCAACATGTTTTCCAAGGTGAATTTTCCTACTATGTTTTCACCATCAGTACATGAAATTTTCAATCCTCACTAACACTTCAGTTTAAAATTTTTTTGCCAATCTAAATAGTTTAATAAGAGCTTCACATTATGATGGTAATTTGTATTTTCCTAATGATTAATGCTAAGATTCAATGTGATGTACTTTTAATGCTCATACATGTCACATCAGTTGAGGCCGGGGAACCTGAATTCAGCCACGTCCTGGGATTTCTTTTTGCTCATCTTCAGCAATTCAGGTGTGTTTACCATGTTTTTAAACATGTTAATTTTCTTTGCTCTCACTTGCTGTTTTTGTAGAGCAAAGAATACCAGCATGTTGATGAGTCAATTTACCAAATTCATCTCAAAGTCCATGAAAATAGTTTATGAACTTGAGCCTGACAACTAGTTTAAAAATTAACAATTATTTACAAAACAAAAGTGTTCAGCGTGGTTGTTTTGGTGATTATTTTGAAATGTCTGGCAGTAATGACTGATACATTTTTTTATTAGGTCAGGGATAAATCCCATTAAATCCTAAATAAAATATATCTCAGAAACCATCTCTTCTGTGTCTCTATTATTCCTTTTCCAAAAACCAAAAATATGATGTAATTTAAAAAGTAAGATTCTCCCAGTTTTTACTTTGTTTAACATCTCTAAAATCTTTTATCTTAAACAAAAATTGCAAAATAAATCAACTGTGCTTGTTATAATTTCATGTGTTAGATAACTAAAACAGACCACTTTTGACTGAAATATTAAGCTTGACCATATTAGTCTTGATCTTACTGATGCTTAATCATACTTGAAGCTACTAATGTGTGACATTTTACTATTTTTCTCATCGTAATAGAATCTAGTAGCCAGCCAAAGAGAGCACAAGAGTAGCATAAACATATGTTGCTTCTGTCTTCAGAAATATAGGGTATTGAAATAAAAAACAGTAATACCCCCCAAAATAGTAAAACCCAACCTATGCTAGAAATAGTCAAGAATTTCAGAAAAAAAAATCTTTTGTGAAATTGTTGAACTTTCTGGTGATATTTGTAAAGGTCCGTGTTGTGGGGTAAACAGAAAGATTCTTGTGGTCAAGCTCCCTCTGTTTTTATGCTGTGTGTATATTTCAGTGCTATGGTTTTGATTTCAGTACTTGTTACATTGGTTCTTAAAAGATGCTCCTTTCTCTTTGTGCTGCTCTTACAACAAATCTTTATGGAAAGTAAAGTACACAGTAGAACAGTGTTCTGATTTTTATTTTATTCTGGAAGTAATGTATATTTATCAGTTTCAGCTCAAGTTCATTTATCAGGAGAAAAATGACACTTTTTTCAGTTTCAAGTTAAGATATATTTGCACAAATGAGGTAAATCAAATAATTTTATATCGCTATAAGTTTTGAATTACCAGACATAAAAAGCACTTGGAAGATAGTTTGGCTGACTTGATTTTATCACTGTCAATACTTCATGTCTAATATTAATTTTTTAAAGGACAGTTTTTGTGTTTTACTATAAATGATTTCACCATATGTGAATTGCCTTGGGGAGCAAAACAAGCATAATTTTTCCAGCAACTCTTTTTAACTCATAGATTTTCACATATGGGGTTACTAAAAGAGTAAATAATAATATTTTATTACATATATATTACACATATATTATAATTAGTTGGAATGTTAAAGAGAATTATGAATTATGACTTCTACTCAAGATTTTGTGAAGTTCAAGTAACATTTTACTTCAGCGTTTTAATTTTCATGGGTTATTCATATGAACACATGTTATGAAACCTATCAATGTAGTTGGAGGCCTAATGTGATGCTCTATAAAGTTCTACTTGTTACTCATGCTTCATTTATATTGATTCCATAATCACTGATATATGTTAAAATTGGAATATTCTGTAGTCTTCGAATTTAACTCAGTTTCGTAAAAGAAAAGTCACACACATATTCTAGCATGTAGATGTATTTTCAATACTGGTTCTTTGAAGCAAAATATTTTTGTTGAAATGGTTTAATATTATCCCCAGTACTGTCATTACATCAAAAATATTTATAAAAATAATCAAGTCCAAAATGGTGACTTAAGCACACACATGTGATAAATAACAAAAATATGTGGTCTTTGTCTCCAGTTACTGGCATAGAGCTCCAAAAGCCCTTGGGATTTCCTGAATGCTAAGGGTGATGGGAGCACCACTTGTTCTGAGACAGCAATTGGAAGAACACCAGCAGGTTTCAATATGGTGCTGGTCACCAGAATGAACAAGTCCTGACTAGAAGGTCAAAATTTTGGAGGAGCAGACCTTTAGCCTAGTGGTTAAGACTCAGTTAAGATGTCCTCATTCCAAATCAGGGTGCTGGGTTCAAAACATTGCAGAGACCACTGACTCCAGCATCCTGTTAATGCAGATCCTGGAGGCAATGGTGAAGGCTCACGTCGTTGGATTCCTGCCACCACAGGAAGATCTGGATTGTTTTCCGGGCTCCCAGCTTCATCCCTGCCTAGTCCTGGGCATTGCAGGTATTTGAGAAGTTAACCAGAGGTTTGAGGTTCCCCCACCCTCACTCCTCCTCAGTCTTCTCCTTCTTTTTTTTTTCCTCTGATAAATGAATAAATCAACATTTTTAAAGAAACCAGAATGTTTGGCCCCACTCACTGACTTTCAGTGGGTAGGAAGAAGGAGCTGGAGATTGAAATCTAAAAACTCTCCAGTAGGGATATTCTAGAAGCTTCTGAATTGATGAATCTATCCACATGCAGGGAGGTCAGTGCACCCAGCTCCACAAAACAGAGATTCTTGCACTTGGGACTGTTCTAAGCCTTGGCCTATGTACCTTTTCATCTGGCTGTCATTTGCATTATTTATAATACATTTAATAATAAATATAAAGTTTTCCTGAGCTCCATGAGGTATTCCAGCAAATTACTGAACCTTGGGTGGGGAACCCCAGAGTTGTAGCCAAGTTGGATGGAAATAAAGTCACCGTATGATGTCTGAAGTCTGCAGTAAGGGCAGTCTTGCTGGACTGAACTCAAAACTGTGGAGTCTGAAGCTAACTCTGGGTAGTTACTTTTCAATACTGAACTGTAGGGCACCCAGCTGGTGTCTGACAATCGACAGTTGTAAGGAAGAAAACCTCATACTATTCATGACTTTCTTCTTACAAATCACTAGAAAGATCAGAAAAAATTGACCTCTATGGGAAAAGAACAAGAAACAGTATCTTCAATGAACTAAAATTATGGCAAATTTCTAAGTTTTAAAAGTAGATGGGGTTGGATTGAGAAATGAACTCATTGTCTAAAACACACATATTCAAAGACCAGTTGGGAGAAACTCAGAGGTAAGAGTTACAGAGAGTATGAGATACCAATACTTTGGAACAAATATATATGGTATTGCCGAGTGCATTTGATTTATGATAGCTACCCACTTCACTCACTGTCTTAACTCTTTTATCTTTGGAAATATCTACCTCAACTCATAAAAATGAGTTTGAATATATGGACTGGAGAGATACAAAACACTGGTTTCTGAGGCCAAAGAGAAAGAGGAAACACATGGCTGACTTACTGGCACTTACTGGTACCTAATCCTACCCTTTATTCATAGTCAGTAGATTCAGGATTTGATAAATCAGAATATAAACCATGAAGGTTTTAATATGAAATTTTAAAACAAACAGGAATAAGTCAACAAAAGGAACTACATAATTAGAAAAAAACATGCAAGACTGGTACCTAACTCAAGCAAAACAAAATACAACAAAACAACAAACAGAACATCACTGGAAGAGATGCAATATTGAGAAACAAAAAAGACACCAAATGAATACTAATATATTTATAGGGATTATGTATAATATCACAATCATAGAATAAGAATAGTCTGTTAGAAGAAACATTAAAGTTATGAGTGGTGGTATGTACAATTTAATTCCAACTGGAATATAAAATTCTGCAAAAGAACATTGCTCACACTCCAACAATGAGAAAAAAAATCGGTTTTCTCATAAAATAAAAAAATATATATTAGAAAATTAAGATTTCTCAAGCGGGGTTGATATTTGGCATAATGGCACTTGGGAAGGCCACATCCCAAATTGAAGTACCTTGGATTGTTTTTTGGCTCTACTTCTGATTCCAGTTCCCTGATACTCCCCATTGTGGGAGGCAGCAGGTGATGGCTCAAGTACTTGGCTTCCTACCACCTACAAGGAACACCTACTAATGACCTGATGAAAGAAGAGCAATGTTTCCACAGATAGATATTATTTACAATGGTTTAAATTAAATTTTTTCTTTTATTTATTTGAAAGGAGGCAGAGTGGGAGGAGGTAGAGAGAGAGAGAGAGAGAGAGATCTCCTATCCACTGGTCTACTCCTCAAATACTTGCAACAGCTGGGGCTGAACCAGACTGAGAACTCAATCTGTGTCTCCCAAATGGGTGACAGCAGGAACCCAACTATCTGAGCCATCATCTGCTGCCTCCCAGGGTAAGCATTAGCAGACATCAGGAATCAGGAACAAATCCAGGACTTGACCTCAGGCACTCCAACTTGAGATGTGGGCTTCCCAGACAACAGCTTAACCAATGCCTGCCCCAAGATCTAAGGCAGACTCAACTGTTTGAAAAAGAAATGCACAATATCTGGTATCAAATAAATATTATGAATGCATGCAATATAAAGAAATAATAAAAAATAGTCTCATGTTAAAAGATAACACTAGATCTGGAGATGGCCCAGATATTGGAAACTACCTGATTACGTTAATATGTTAAATAATTTAGTGGGAAAAGTGAGCTGATACATGAAAACATGAAGAATTGTGGGAGAGCTAGAAACTGTTAAAAAATACAAGAGAATTTATAGACATAAGAAACAAAGTATTGGAGATATGAGGTACTTCATCCTGCAAAAATAAAATTAACAGATGAATTTATTTTTAAGCAAAACAGTTTTGAAATCCTTGCATAGTTCTTTTCATAATGCACATTGCCATGAACTTTTTGAAGATCTCTGTATACGTAGATTTCATTTTTTTTGCACCAAATAAACCCTTTTAGTTCCATTTCCATGAACTTTTTAAAGTATTCTGGTACTTTAAGCCTCATTCAAAGTTTATATTATCTTACTAGATGTGATTTACAAATACTTAAACCTAGGAAAATCAAAAGAAAAGTGATGAACTTTTTGCTATATTCAGCTTTTACTATATGAGTACATCCTTGTACCTTTCACAAAAAAAGAAAGTGTAAAATCTGAGTGGGCACAAATTTTAAAACGTAAATTGCTTTCCAAGAAGTGTTTCTTCTTCCAAACTTTTGAGTCAAATGCCAGGTGTTTGAATTCCTCTTTGCTGTTGTATTATACCCAAAGTCAGTCTGCCAGCTTTGAACATTACTTTCCTATTGTGTTCTGAAATGTATAATCATAGCCAGCTTTGCAGAGCAGACCAAATGTGAAGTCAAGCGAGGCTTTGTTTGACATCCAGTTTGTCTGGCATCTGACATTAGCATTGCTAAGTACCTAATTGTTAAGTGTTACCAATTCAGATATTGCACATCATTCATAGAGTCTGGCAACAATTTTATTTTAAAAAGAAGGCAATAAAAACTATATCACAAAAATATGAGGCATAATGGAACATACATCTGACTATATAAATGGACTGTTTTCACATGCATGCATGTATAAAGATATGTACTTACATGCTAGCAAATACATTTTGGGAAATAAATGTTAAATATTGAAGTAGTTTAATAAGACATTGGAGTATTTTGCATGTTTTAAATATAAAGTTTGTAATTGTTGCATGCTAATTGTACATATTTAGAGGTGTACAATTGTGGTATTTTGTATAAGTACACAATGTGGAATGATCAAATCAGGGTCAATACCATACCTGACACTTCAAAGCTTTGTTTCAGAGAACTTCAAAATTCTCTCTTTCAGCTCTTTTGAAATACACAGTAAATTGTTGTTTACTATGGTTACGCTACATGCTATGGAACACTAAGGCTTATTCCTTTATCTAACTGTAATTTTGTATACGTTTTTCCAACACTTATGCTGATTTTGTGTAGTTTTACCTCCAGAAAAGAACTGAGCCTCAATTCATTCTCAAAGTAAGACATCTAACAGTATAACATTGAAGAAAGTGCTATTCACAGGGCTCATCACAACGAAGAGAGATTACTATGTAACTTGCAGAATAAAAAGTCAAAAGGGAAAAATTTAAAAATAGATAATGTGTCCAGTGAAATTGACATATTAAAATCCTTTTATATGGATGTGTGTATACATGGCATTGCATACAGTTTGTATATATGTTTACATTGTATACATGTGTGCATACATGACATTGTATACAGTTTAACACTCTTTTCAGGCAGATGTTGCCTGAAAAGATTTTGTTGAGATTGTTGAAACATGATTGACAAGTAGTGATGGGACATGGTTGAGTTAAAGAGGCTGGTCTGCAGAGAGCGGGTGCATTGTGCAGGCCTGTAGGAGGGCTTCCTTGCTTGATTACACATGAGCTCCCGCTTGTGGAGGATAAGGATCTTCGAATAAGTACACCGTAATGACCAGGAGGAGGTATGTGACACTAGAAGAATCTAGAATCCACTTTACATTTCTGAGATTTGTAGTGAAGTGGCTAAACAATATTTTTGTAGGACAACTCAGTACATTTCTTTCCCTCTTCAGTGTTCTGTTTATCTCTAGGATCTCTTTATTGGACAGTTGTTTCTCTCTACTGAAATTTCTTGATAGAATAAATCCATCTTATTGAAAAGTAATAAAATCATTTTCAATAGTAGAATTGAGAAATTAAAGAATCTATTTTGCCTTAAAATTGATCACTATACTTTCCTTTCTGAAGTGTAGAGGGAAAGTATAAGATCTAAATATGGAAATGAGTGAAAGCACTATGTCAGTGTTAAAGAAAAATGAAGAAAAGGAGAAAGAGAGGAAGGCAGGAAGGGAGGAAGGGAGGAAGGGAGGGAGGAAGGCAGGAAGGCAGGCAGGAAGGAAGGAAGGCAGGCAGGAAGGGAGGGAGGGAGGAAGAGAATGAGGGAGGGACAGAAGCAGGAATGAGAAAAGGATGAAGGAGGGAAATAAGGAATTAGAAATTTCTGAAAATGGTCAGCTCCAGGATGTGGCGTAAACTGGGACATGTGCATATGTGTTTTTCCTCAATCTGTGAACACTTGTGGGGGCCATTCAAAGTTTAGGGATTAGGCTAATCTAGAAATGAAATGATAAATTGGATACCCTTTAAATATTCTTTCAATCCTTGTGATAGCTTAAGCTTCTGTTTGCACTACTTTTGAAGAAAAATTATAGCGGGGTGGAGAGTATAGACATTTTAATTACTACATATTTTGAGCTTCTGACCCTCCATCTTCAGTTACATATGAACATACCTACTGCACCTGAGAAATATGATTATACATCAATTGTCCTCTAAAAAGCTACTTATGAGAAAAAAAAAAAAAAACCTCCCATGAGTGCACTAGTTAATTGTATTCTCAATGCACTTCCCACTGACTGTGTATGCTTTCTGTGGATAGGAAAATAGGATTTCTTTTGAAAACATTGCCCTGTGTTCTCAGCAGCACATTTGGGCAAAGGCAAATGTCATAACCCAAAGGTCTCCAACAAAAGTATGCTCTGCTTACAGACACTGCCATTGAAGAAAAATGGCACTGTGGACTGCCAGGAAAATACAGCATCCAAGTCTGAGTGAGGATTGTTCTATTTCATCATGTGTGAAACCTGCCTGTCTGAGCCTCTCACTGCATGCATCCATATCACTTTGAAAACAAATCCTCATCCTCTTTACCTACCACTAGTTTCTGGGAAAAAATAAGAGAGACTTTACTAGTAGTTAAAGTTAGTATTTGTCGAAATTTTGTGCAAATACAGAGCTATTACTTTTCATTCATTTACTCAGGAGTTATTTAAAGAAAAAAAATGTGTTCGGAGGTACTATGAACTGCAGAGTTTTAAGACCCAGAAGTTAGAGTACAGATTAAGAGATAAAAAATAGACAGAAATTTAAAAGACAAAAAATAGAACTCTCCATGTTATGTAGATTTTATTTGTGTTACCATTGCTTAATCTGAAAAAAGAAATGGGAAATATTTTAATAAGAGTGCAATGGCTAATCATTTAATAGCTGTTATTTAATAATAGTGCTATTAGCTGGTTTAACAAGCAACCCCCAAAATCTTAGTTACTCAACAAAGTAAAAGCTCATTTCTCACTCAGTTTACACTCCTATGCAGGTCAGTTTTTCTAAAATAATGTGTAGGAATAATAAAATGCATTCTTCCTTCACTATGGTCACTTGATAAAAAATCTACCCCTGGTTAAATCTAATTCTCTGTGCTTAGTGTTTCTTGGCCAGCATACTATATTCTGCTCTGTTGACTTTCCCACATAATTATATTAAAACTTTCCTCACATCTGTAAGATCTTGTCACCAATCCTTATCCATGGCTGATCCTCCAATTTTTATTTGACCAAAGAAAATAAAGGCATCAGAAGAAAATTTTCCTTACCTTCCACTGTCTCGTTCCACACCTACTACACTTGTATATACATATTCTTCCCTCTTTTGCTGACTGATGTCCAGGTTCCTATTGAAGGTCAGTCCCTCATCTCCACAACATTATCCATCAATTCTTTCTCTTTTATTTCTTCCTCTCCACTGGGTAAAATCTACCAGGCATATGCTTTTATTTCTCCCATCTTAAAAAAAATATTCTGAGTCCAATTACAACTTCATCTAATATTCTATTGCTTTGCCTTCCTTCATAACAAAATTCCTCATATCAGTGTATGCACTCTGTCTTCAACTCTTCTCTTCTGCTCTTCCTTAAGAACCTCTCTAACTGAGTCTCATTTACACCAGCCTCCCAACCCACTACTGGAAAGTAATCTAGTGGTCAATTTTCTGTCTGCATCTTCCTTTGTCTGTCAGCTGTACTTAACATCATTAATCACACCTCCCCTCCTTATTTCACAGTCACCTAATTAACAAGGCTTTATTTACTCCCTTATTAAAAATGCAAATACCTGTTTATTTTCTTCCCTAGCAGTTACTCTTTAAAATACATATATTGAACTATTATTCATATTTTGCTGTCTCTTCTCACTGGAACTTGATCTCCTACAAGGTCTCAGTTTTGCCTATCTTGTTAGTTTTTCTATTTTCAAATCTTAAGAGTGTCTAGGGCTCAGTATATGCTTATCTCATAATAGGAGAGAAGACTGGAAGGATGGACTGAATGTTGGGAGTCACCCTGGAAAGTTTTCAAGCAATGGGGTGTGATGATCAATGTCATGTTTGGCAGGAAGAGAACCTGGTCAAGTCCAGAGTCATTCAGAGCAGGGAATAATGGAATCATGGAGAATAATTGGGATTATGAAATCTGCCCAGGTACAAAGCAAGAAACATACATCCAAAGCTTGTCTTAGTATAGAATTTATTAGAACAGAAAGGAAACCAAGAAGGAAAAAGACATTGTGAACAAAATATTGAATAATGTTTGTGCATGGAGTACAATATAGAAAAAACTTTGTAGACACATTAATTGATAAACTCAGGGAGAACGACGCTATTCAACTGAAAGGAGTAAAAGAGGGAAGAGAATAAAAACAATAATATGGATATTTTATAGTGAAACAAATATATCTTGTAGTGTGACCTGTCTAGTATATTGGATACAGTTGTAGATCAGCAGACAGTGGGAAAAACAGGACTAGAAATTGTGATACTTAGGAGCTTCCTTGCTTAATGTAGTTAGCTTACTACTTAGTCATTAACTAGCTTGTAAACATTGGATACCCATTTTACCATCTAAGTTAGCTGATCAAGTCCCCAGCTGCATTTAGAGAACCTTCACTTTCCCTGACTCTCCCGAGAGCAACTGGATCTCCATGAGACCTCTGTCAGGCCCATTTTCTGGACACTGTTCAACAATTCCAGCTGTCCTACCAATCTTACCTGTGCCCTGTGGAACAGAGGGCATTCCTCTGAATCTTGTGGTCTTGCTGAAGAGGCATTGTTGTCCCGGGGGACCTGTTATCATTCTGCGTTGAGACTGGATCCAGGAAGAGGAAGCAGATGGGTGCCTAACTCACTGCTGTCTCACTGCACCTGGACCGCTTCTTGCTTTCCTCCACCATTTCTCTGCAGCCTTCTCCTCATCCATTGCCTACTATAAAGAGGGAAAACTGCTGCCTCTGTTCTGTGTCCCATGCTTTATTTTCAAATAAGCTCAGTTTTTGTTCCTTCAGGCCTCTTGACATTTCAAGAAATTTTAAAACACTTTGTCTCTTTCAGGATCACAGTTCCTGCAAGTAGAAGCCTTGGCTTGGAAATGATGTCTCTGCCATAGACTTTGCAATCAATTCAAGCCATTAGCTCACTTCTAGGTTTCAGGCTACAGTTATCCTCCCTTTTGTGGTGACTCTGGGACCAGAAGGGAAACATGTGGGCAAGAAAACCTTGGCATCATCTCAGAATATTGTCACATTTCATCAACACTCATCCATCTCCTCAATAAATGCTTGCCTGTGGCACCCCAGTTTCCTAAGATGGCACTTTTTATTATTTAAATGAAAATCTCTGGAATACATTCTGGGATGTTCATGTATACAATGTGTATCCATCACTATGCATGCATAGTATTAAAGGACCAGTCCTTTTCTCAATATTCTTGCAGGTACCTAATGGGTCTTTATTTTTCTGTCCTTCTCTGCTCTGTTTTCCTTTTCCTACTTAATTCTTGATTCTTCAGTTAATCTTGCCTATCTCTGGTTGTTCATCTCACCCTGTCACATGTCATTCATTCAGGAGCAAAATACCGTGACAGGCGCTGTGGCATAGTGAGTAAAGCCACTGCCTGCAGTGCCAACATCCCATTTGGGTGCCGGTTCGAGTCCTGGCTGTTCCACTTCCAATCCAGATCTCTGCTATGACCTGGGAGAGCAGTAGAAGATGGTCCAAGACCTTGAGCCCCTGCACCTGCGTGGGAGACCAGGAGAAGCACCTGGCTCCTAGCTTCAGATCAGCGCGATGTGCTGGCAGCGGCGGCCATTGGAGGGTAAACCAACGGCAAAAATAAAGACCTTTCTCTCTGTCTCTCTCTCACTGTCCACTCTGCCTGTCAAAAACAAACAAACAAACAAACAACAACAAAAAAAAAAAACCAAAAACGAAGCTCCTGGCTCCTGGCTTTGGATTGGGCTCCTGGCTTTGGATTGGCACAGCTCTGGCAGTTGCTGACAGTTGGGGAGTGAACCATTGGATGGAAGACCTCTCTCTCTCTCTCTCTGCCTCTCCTCTCTCTGTGTAACTCTTTCAAATAAATAAATCTTTTTTTTTAAAAAAGAGCAAACTATCACCCTCCCCTTAAAATTCATGACTTTGTCTTGTCCTCTAGGACTTGGTTTGCTGTTAATCTTCTCAATCTTATTCCCATGGAGAGTTTTTTGCTTCCTCTTTCAATTTTTCTCTGAGTCTCGGGTTTTTAAATTGTTAACCAGACAAATCAGATCTGAAAGCTGAAAATTTCTGTTTCTTCTCCCATCCTTATTTCTCTCTATTTCCTGTCCTTGCCTTCTATTTCATTTTCTTCTCCTCATCTTCCCTCTTGTTATTTTTAGTTCAATTTAATTTCCATTATTTAAAATTTTAACCTAGTGTCTTTATCATCAAGAGTAATGTTCTCCAATTTTTTTAAAAAAAATTATGTATTTGAATGTCAGAGTTACAGAGGGAGGGGGAGGGGGAGGAGGGGGAGAAATAAGAGGAGGGGGAAGGAGAGGGGGAAGGGGAGGGGAGGAGGAAGAAGAGGGAGATCTTCCACTTGCCAGTTCATTCCCTAAATGGACACAAAACCCAGGGCTGGGCCAGGCTGAAGACAGGATTCAGGAGTTTCTTCCAGGTCTCCCACATGAGGGGCAGGAGCTCTACACTTGGTCCATCTTCTGCTGCTTTTCCCAGGTCATTAGCAGGGAGCTGGATCTGAAGTGGAGCAGCCAGGACAGGAACTAGTACTCATATGGGTTATGTTGCAGGTGGTAGCTTTACCTGCTAAACCACAACGCTCACCCAAGTTCTCCAAGTTTATAAGCAAAAACCACTAAGATGCATTTCCTAAAAAACAGAAAATCTGTCCCTGAGTAGAATTGCACTCTTAATCCAGCTGTAATGCACTATTTTCCTTCCTCTAGATAGATACATAGAAGGTGGGGGAGGGGAGGAGAGAGAGAGGGAGAGAGACTTTAGAAACACACACAGAGTATATTTTTGTGCCTTGGATGGGCCATCAAGTTATGCTACCCTTGGAGGGGGGATGCTGAAATATATCCCTAAAGTGTGAGGAGATTTGCAAGGACAGCTGAATCCTTTGGAATAGATCCTGTCTCCAAAGAATCAAATTCCTGCTAAGTGAAGATCTAGGGTTAAGGATTGAATTCTTTTCACCTGAAACTGGTTAAAGTTTCTAGGGTTTGGAAAGTTACTATTCCAAATGACATTTAAACATTTTTGTGAAAAATCTTTTAAAACAACAATTAATTATAAATTTTTTTGGCACTCAGGATTATGAAAATATATAGGCTCTGTTATTATAACAGAATTTAGGTAGAGAGGTTGTAGAACTAATTTAGTCTTATCTGAACATAGCTGTGAAATGTCAGAGTTTCAGAAATATCGATTTTATACTGTGCGCCATAAAAAACAGGGATAAGTCATGACACGATAAGGAGTAGCATCTATTCTGTTGAAACCTAATGCTTACTTATAATCAGTTCAACACATATTTTAAAGTACATTATGCAATACATTAAAAATAATGATTTTGAGACAAATTAAGCCATAACAGCCTCAAATCAGTTTGCCCACACAGTTAATATGTTGATTAATGTCCTGTTAAGTCTCAGACACTCATTTTTATCTCATTATTCAACCCACTGTTTTCCCACAGCTATTGAATAAAAATGTAATTATTGCTCTAAATTATGTTATTATTAACTTTCACATGGTGTTTCTTGATAAACAGCAGCACAAAATAAAGGACCATGAGGAACAAGTAAGTCAGAATAAAAACCACATAAATATATGGAACCATTTGCCTACTATGTGTTTCAGGCATAGCTGATGCTGGAAAGAAGACAGTGCTTTTCCTAACAGAATTACAATCCAGAGAGTGTGATATTAGGAGATTTGAATATTGACAACTCAGAACTTGCATTTGTCAAATAAAATATAATTGACAACAATTCCAATACTGAATTTTGTTCTGAAATCTGTTTATACAGGAGAAGTCTCTTCTCACGTGCCCATATTTATGGATTCTTGACAGAGTGATCAGCACAAAGGTCATTCACCCCAATATGGCCATATTTTTTTCCAATAGCTGAAGTTTCAAAAGGAGCATTTCTTGGTGACCTTTACCTAAAACAAACATTACTTCAGAAACAGAGCTCTGGGATCAGATCTGCACCTGTGTACTTAAATGGAATACTTTCTTCTTATATCTTGTCAGAGATATTATACAATGCAGAATCACAAAGCATTTTGGAATTCTTTAAAGATAATGTATCAATTCTCTGCTTGAGTTTTATAACTAAGATGGACCTTTTCAGAGTTATGCTTTTGACATTATTGTTATGCAAAATGGCATTTTCATGCATTAATCCCCACAAGAACACTGAGTGCTACCCACTAACGTTATCACATTCAATAAAAGAGATTGCACCAGAGTTTGATGGCTGCAGTTCCTTTGGCTTGATTATTAAAAAGGATAAAGTGTTAAAGCATTTCCATTTATATAGAAAGTCTATATTTTAAGCAATCCTAATAATATGCCAAGAAGCTAATAATCTGATAAATAAGCATCAGTGCTGACATTCCATAGTAGGTGAGGCTCAAGACTAGAAGGAGAGCAAAGTTTAACCAAGAAAACAGTCTATGAACTGGGAGAACAAGGCAATGTGCAGAGATGCAGAAAAATACTATTGGCAAAAGTGTCAAAGATATATAATAAGGGCAGCAAAATAAGCAGGAAGGTATGGAATTAAAAATCACAAAAGGGAGGAGCTGACACTGTGGCATAGTGGGTAAAGCCGCTTCCTGCAGTGCCGGCATCCCATATGGGCACTGGTTCTAGTCCTGGCTGCTCCACTTCCGATCCAGCTCTCTGCTATGGTCTAGGAAAGCAGTAGAAGGTGGCCCAAGTACTTGGGCCCCTAATCCATGTAGGAGACCAGGAAGAAGCTCCTGGCTCCTGGCTTGGGATCAGCACAGCTCTGGCCATTGCGGCCATCTGGGGAGTGAACCAGTGGATGGAAGATCTCTCCCTCTGCCTCTATAATTTTGCTTTTCAAATAAATAAATCAATAAATTTTTTAAAAAGTCACAAAAGGGAATGGAATGGGAGAGGGAACAGGAGATGGGAGGGGTGTGAATGGGAGGGAAATTTTTTTGGGGCAAAGCCATTGTAATCCATTAACTGTACTTTGAAAATTTATATTTACTAAATAAAAAATAAACTAAAAAAATAAAAAAAGTCACAAAAGGGATACATTATACAAGCTTGGTGAAACCCAAGCTTTTGAGAAGTGATATGACTTGGTCAAGATCATGCAACTAGTTGATGGTAGTGTCTACCCAAAGAACACTGGGGAGGAATCAATCTGTGACATGCATAGCAGGCTCACCATAGTAATCAGAAATTAACGATAAAGCCAAAATTACACAATCAATATATAAGAAAAGACAAAGCCTAAGAAATGAAAATAAATATACTTCTGGTGCTTTGGGTTATAGTTATTGTAACCATAAGCCACATCCCAGGCCTATTGTCCTTGCATAAATGTTAATACTCTTCTTTTTATTCTCAGAATTTTCTTAAGTTGGGCCAATGAATTGTTTTGTCACTCTCATTATGTTTAACTGGAATTTGAGTTCTGATTCTAGTATATATCAGCCAAATGGTTCTGTCCAAGAAATATAACTTCATGTTATCAAATAGTCAGAGTGTGTTTATTGATTACTTGGGGGTTATTTTCTTAATCTCCTTACACATTGTAAATCAATCATTCTCACTGATGATTTTGTGAAGTAGAAGGAATATTATCCCCTTATATAGAGGTGTTCAATTCTGAAACTGATTCAAACTCAAATTGACTGGAAGACTAGAGCCCATCTTCTCAATAAATATAAACCATAATATCCCTAGATAATAGTAACTGCTCTGCCAACATTATAGAACTGATGTAAGGACAAGACATCATATATGAAAGAACTCTAAGCTAAAAAGAGATAAACCAAGGTTAATGGTAATTTTTTTTCTGGCATTAAACTTAATTTCCAAACTCTATTGTATAAAAAAATAAATTTTATATTTCCATTCAAATTAATATTTTATTTGAACTATTTCTTGCTTTGGCTTTGTATACAAAGTTCTTGGGACCTTACCCTGTGCCATGATCTCAAAAAGTTAGGCTAGTATCTGGCTTTCATGTCCATCATCCATATTGTCATCCATCAAGCTGACTTTTACTCCATTCTAACTCTCAATTCTTATTGAAGGTCACTGCTACTTTACCCTTTGTTCCCACTCAGACCAATGGATACTCCTGTTACTACAGAGCTCCTCCTAGTTCATGGAATAATTCTGCAGATCTCAGGCCCATCTCTGAAACGGTTTCAATCATCATATGGTCATTCTTACACAAGGATCCTGCCACCTTTCTAGGCCTCAAGGGAGGAGCAATGCATACTTCCATCTGTCCTCAGAACCCCAAGTTCCTGTTGTTCACTTCCTCTATGCTAACAGGGCCTGTCCCCTGCAGTTAGGGTCAGAAAAGAAGACTCAATTATCAGAGACCCTGCAGCATCTAAAGTCTCCTGATATTCATGGAATCTACTAGCATTCACAAAAATCTCATTTAAATAGCATTTCCAAACTTTTCTACCTTTAGGTCAAGAACTCTTCCTTGCAAATCATCATAATCTTGCAAATACACCACCTTCTTTGAAATCCTTTCCATTTTCTCAAGGATCTAAACTTTTTAAACAAAAAAGACAGCAAAGACTTTGTTCTCATCTATAATCCTTTTCTGATACATTGCACATGGAATTGTTTGGCAAATAATTCAGAGACTAAAATCGTATCAGTTAATATTTTAAAAATAATATCCATCTATCATTTTTTTGCAAAACCTGTAGTTTCTTCTTTCCTAAATTCCAGAGTCCTAGAAATTTATCTAACTATCAGCATCCTCAATTTTGATCAGAAAAGAAGCTTCAGGGAGCTATCAAAGGAAAGTGATTACAGGTAAGATTTTAGCACATTGAAGTTAACTAAGGTGCTTATGTTTGGAGGTGATTATTACATTACATATTTTCCAATGTTTGTACTATTCAATTACTCTTTTTTTTGACAGTTGACAGGCAGAGTTAGACAGTGAAACAGAGAGAGACAGAGAGAAAGGTATTCCTTTTCCGTTGGTTCACCCTCCAATGGCCGCTACAGCCAGGTGCTTCCTCCTGGTCTCCTATGCAGGGGTCCAAGCACTTGGGCCATCCTCCACTGCCTTCAAGGGCCGCAGCAGAGAGCTGGACTGGGAGAGGAGCAGCCAGGACAGAATCCGGCACCCCAAACAGGACTAGAACCTGGTGTGCCGGCTCCGCAGGCAGAGGATTAGCCAAGTGAGCCGCTTCGCTGGCCTATTCAATGACTCTTGATTTTATCTCTGTCATTTCCCTTCCACATGGGAAAATTTCCAAATATCTTGTAAAGAATGGGTTTGATCACCTGTAAGTTGAAAAATATCGAGAACAATTGAGTGAAAAGAATGTGCCCCAAAGGGTAGAGTTAGAAACATGCCAGGGGATTCCAATTCAATCCCATCAAGGTGGCATGTACCAATGCCATCTCACTAGTACAAGTGATCAGTTTCAGTTCACAATTGATTATAAAGATAGGATTAAGAGTCAAAGGGATCACATAAATAAGACTAGTGTCTGCTAATGCTAACAGAATTAAAAAGGGGAGAACAATTCAACATGGGAAGTGGGATACACAGCAGACTCAATGAATGGCAGATGTTCTAAACAGCACTCTGGCCCCAGAATCAGCACTTCAGGCATTTGGATATGGCTGAAGAGCCCATGAGATTATGTTAGGCATGGAAAGCCAAGACACTCTGGAAAAAACAAACAAACAAACTAAACACCTAAATGAAAGATCTCTGGGAGTGAGATCTCAGTAGAAAGAATGGGCCATCAAAGAAGGAGGTAGCTTTCTCTGAAGGGAGGAGAGAACTTCCACTTTGACTATGACCTTGTCTAAATAAGATCAAGTTGGTGAACTCAAAAGGCTTCCATAGCCTTGGCAACTCATGATAAGAGCCTAGGGAGATTACTGATGCCATAAACATGAGTGTCAATTGTTAAATCAACAATAGGAGTCACTGTGCACTTACTCCCAATGCAGAATCTCTGTCCTTAATGTGTCGTACAATGTGAATTAATGCTATAACTAATACTCAAACAGTGCTTTACACTTTTCATTTCTGTGTGGGTGCAAACTGTTGAAATCTTTACTTAATATATACTAAGTTGATCTTCTGTATATAAAGATAGTTGAAAATGAATCTTGATGTGAATGGAATGGGAGAGGGAACAGGAGATGGGAGAGTTGCAGGTGGAAGGGAAGTTGTGGGGGGGGACCACTGTAATCCAAAATCTGTACTTTGGAAATTTATATTTATTAAATAAAAGTTAAAATAAAAAAAGACTGGCCAGCGCTGTGGCTCAACAGGCTAATCCTCCGCCTTGCGGTACCGGCACACCGTGTTCTAGTCCCGGTTGGGGCACTGGATTCTGTCCTGGTTGCCCCTCTTCCAGACCAGCTCTCTGCTTTGGCCCGGGAGTGCAGTGGAGGATGGCCCAAGTCCTTGGACCCTGCACCCCATGGGAGACCAGGAAAAGAACCTGGCTCCTGCCATCGGATCAGTGCGGTGCACCAGCAGCAGCGCACCGGCCGCGGCGGCCATTGGAGGGTGAACCAACGGCAAAGGAAGACCTTTCTCTCTGTTTCTCTCTCTCTCGCTGTCCACTCTGCCTGTCAAAATAAAAAAATAAATAAATAAAAATAAAAAAAAGAAAAGAATGTGGATAAATTAGGGAAAAATTTTGCCTCAAACACAATGTAACTCAAAGTAAAGTCAGCAAATATATCTGATTAATAATGATCAGTTGTTAAAATGTTTTCGTTGTCAGATTGTCCTTTATTGTGACTTTATCCTCTGTACTTCCTAACTAACCTGGCATTCCACTGTACCAGTATTGATGTCATAAGGGTTGGCGCCAGAGCTGTGGCACAGCATGTTAATACCCTGGCCTGAAGCGCCAGCATCCGTATGGGTGCTGGTTGAGACCCGGCTGCTCTACTTCCGATCCAGCTCTCTGCGATGGCCTGGGAAACCAGTACAAGATGATCCAAGTCCGTGGGCCCCTGCAACCCATGTGGGAGACCCTGAAGAAGCTCCTGGCTCCTGGTTTCGGATTGGCTCAGCTCTGGCCATTGCAGCCAGTTAGGGAGTGAACCATCACTGGCAGTCCCAGGATTGTTTCAATGGTTCTAGAGAGTTCTCTGGCTAAAGATCACTGGTGCTTCAACCAGACAATGTTGATAATCTCATGAAAAGTGCCATTTCCACTGTGTTTGATGTTCTTCTTTCTCTGTTGCTGGTTTTTTAAGGGTTTCTATGAACAGAGCACAAGCAGAAGGCACCACCTCAACCTGGGCCTACTTGTTCTGAATGGTCAGTTTCACTATAATCCCAATACTTCTAGAATAATAATCAACTCTTGCATACAAAATATCATTCAAAAATCTCATGTTTTTTAAATCCCACAAATATAATAATATAACTTTATTACTTCATTCCTATAAAATGTGGGGTGAAACTCATGTTTTATGTCAATATAAAAAAACTTATTAGCCTTTTATGTTTATAGAAATGAGAAAGACTGGCTGTTTCATATGTTGGTACATCATTTTAAGCATAAGTTTCAATATCCAGTTGATATCAAAGTAAATTCAATGAACTAAACTGTGTTTGTAGCTATCAGGTCCAAATATGTCTATATATATGCTTTTACAATATGGATTATTCTGTCATTAGTTTACATGGTATCCCAATTCTTTTTTCTGTATTCATCCATTAATTGTCATAAGTCTTTTTTCTTAAGGTCTAGTAGAAACTAGAGAAATATACGCAATCCTCAAAAAATAAAAATAAAAAAATAGCAAACTACAATGATTTCTCTTTCATTTGATTCTTCCCAGTCCTAATAGCCATTTTACTGCATTTATTACATAAATTTCATTCTTTATCTAAACATATAAAACAACACAGCTCATGAAAAGGGGTGGAAGGTGAGGAGCGAAACACAATTTGAACATACAATGAGCATTAGAGGGTGGGCTCTCAGCAACTTTTCCTGTTATTTACAGCTCCCAGGGTGAGAATGAAGGAAATCTAAAAAGGGTCTTTCATGCAGTAGCAGTGACACTGTTACTTGGGATCTGGTCACTTCACAAAGAATTCTTTGTTTCCCAGTTATAGTTTCTTCATGAATTCCTTTTGGCCCAATGGCCTCTCAGGTCCTAACACAAGCTTCCCTCCAGCACCTCAATATTAGCTGTGGCCACCAACTCCCTGCTCTTTGGCCTGAGGTCCTGGCTGCACCCATTTCAAAGGCAGTGGCCTACCCACATGCTCTGTCACCTTCTCCTTCTTTCTTCTCTGTGTTCATTCTCTGTGGCATGAAACAAGCTGTTAGTGTTGTTGCTGATATGGTGGTTTTTGAAAGTTAATTTTGAAGTGACTTATCCAGAACAGATACCAACATGGAAGCATAATGTGGGAGGAGGGCAGTCATCAAGGGATCTGGGGTTAGATGTTGCCCTTGTAACTATCCCAGTCTGTGATGTTTCTAGGCATGCAGAATCTCTGGATATTCAACAGAAAAGCTGAACTATGCCACGACTTCTTACATATGATGTATATTCATTCTGTACTTTTATGATCACAGTGCCTCACTGGGAGGTAACACCAGTCATCCAAAATTGGGATTTAATCTCACAAGTGATTTAAATTTTGAAGAAAAAAAAATACACAATCAGAGTGGAGTATATTTTCCTAAAGTAGTTCTAGGTAGTTACACATTCTCATGGAATGTCAGAGCAAGGCAATTAAACTTACATTTGTTGGATAGTGACACAGGGTTTGTCATATGAATAACATGCTTCATCTTTCACCAGCAGATCCCATCAAGAATAAGAGCACAGAAAAGGACGCTGGTGAGAGCATCCTAATACATTTTTGGTAACCTTGTTTTATTATATCCCTGCCCATCTTTGTTACTCCCAACACCCAATTTCCCATATTTAGATGGAGTGGAGATTGTTTGAAAATTACCTCCAAGATTTAAACTTTGAAGAAGTAAATCAACTGATATTCTCCAGCCAAGGCAAAGTAGACTTGAGTGTTTCTTGGATAATTTCCCTGCCTCTAAAATGCTGCAGAAAACTATAGGCATTAATCATGGCAAGGAAGAAAGTTCTTTCTAAACTAGATTGTCCTATTACTTGGCCAACTTTCAAACAAAATTTGTTAACCATGCAATAGGGAAAAGAAAAATGAAAATTAATTTTTTTAAAAAATAGAGGTAGTATATAAAAGAAATATTTTATGAATTTCAGATTACTTAAAAACTTCTCCAGGATCACATAATATAAATGAACACAGAGTTGGCATTTTTTGGATGTCTTTATGTTGGAAACTAGTCTGGCCTCAGTACTATATATCTTTAAAATTAATATACAAGCTACTGAAACACATGAACAACGCTGAGATAGAGTTGAATTATCTGAAGCCTACTAATGAAAGATAGTCTTCTGGTCTACTACATTGATATGGACTTGTCATATAATTAAACAGCAATCTCAGCACGTACAATTTGACTTAATATTTGGGCTTCATTGCAAGTACTAAAGAGGTATGTTTCTTATTTGTGTTAAGATTATGAGATTCTTTTCTTTAAAAATGAGCTTCTGATAATAAAGCTTCTTGGTCAAGTGAAGGGTGATTTTCTTCATCATGGTATTTGAACTCTAAGCAACTTAACAACTCTAAATAACTTCAGGAGGAGTTATTTTTGCACCTTTTTTCTTCAACTGACCAAGACCCAGAGGGAGACTGCAAAAATCTAAGCCCTTACTATTCTGAAGCACAATTCCAGAAGAATTTAATATGCTTCAACAAAATCAGACTCATTTCCACAAGAAGATCTTCAGTCCTTGAGGAAATCTAAGGAATAATTTACAGAATTGAAAGTAATCCAAGAGAAACATAATTCTCACATGAATGCTTGTGTTTTTTCATCTTAAGATAATATTTTTTATAAACACATCTATTTGTTTAAAAGGATTTCCATTAATGTAGTCAAAATTTTTTTTCTCCAAATGTACACTTTCAGATACCTAGGAGCAGTAGTTTCCAAGCCTAACTACATGTTAGAATCCATGGTAAATTTCTTTAAAAATGTAGATTTTACAGGCTCATCTTCTACATGAAGATTCAAAAGTCTGATGCCAAGTTTAGGTCAAGAATTTCAAGATCTTTGTGTAGACTATCCCTAACAGGATATACTCACAACTGAGTGAATTAAAAGACATAATCAGCCTCTTCACGCGAAATAATAATTCTCTTTATATTTTTTTTCTGTCAAATACACTACCAAATATTTGTCTCTTGTAAAGTTCATAATTTTTTGGGGGGAGGGGACAGGCAAGTGAACAGTGAGAGAGAGAGACAGAGAGAAAGTCTTTCTTTTGCCATTGGTTCACCTTCCAATGGCGCTTCCTCCTGGTCTCCCATGCGGGTGCAGGGCCCAAGGACCTGGGCCATCCTCCACTGCACTCCTGGGCCACAGCAGAGAGCTGGACTGGAAGAGCAGCAACCGGGACAGAATCTGGCGCCCTGACCGGGACTAGAACCCGGTGTGCCAGCGCCGCAGGCGGAGGATTAGCCTATTGAGCTGCAGTGCTGGCCAATATTGGTACCCTATTTTTTCATGTCTCTTTCTCACTTACCTGAAAAATCTAAACAAGTGTAACTTATAAAATGTTATCTGTTTCTACAATCATGACAAGTCTGCTCTTCTTTCAACAAAATAAAATGAAATCAAGTAAAGAAACAAAACATTATATGAGTTCTGTGTTGATAGTGACTTTCAAGATTCTAGGCAGACATTAGAAGAAATTTTAGATCAGCAAAGGAAGTTCTAAATCTCATCCAAGTCAGTAAAATTTTCTTTAATGTCATAAATAGCTTTCTGAAGACACTGGACTAGGCACATGGGCAAGGATCACTCCTTCAGACAGTGGGTCACTGAGGGCCTATTGTGGCAGGAGCACTGGGATGAAGTTGCATTTAGTCAGGCAATTAAACCAAAATGGTGATTGGACAGATCAAAGAAGTCAGGCTATTTTTCAGTGATAAAGAGTCTTGGCTATACCCAGTCAGGTATTTGTCATAGTGACTTCATATGTACACATACATATGTGCCCAAATGCACATGATCAGAGCTGGCACAAAGACAAAATTATATAGTCATAATTAACCATTACCTCAGTTCCATCTTTGAGTCCCCAAAACAGCTTAACTGGTATGTCATTATAATATCTGAGTTATTCAGGAAAAGCAATAATCAGAATGATATGTCAATAAACAGGGATATTTTGAGAAACCATCTATAGGAGTAAAATAAAAAGTTCTTAAATTGAAAAATACAATTGTCCAATACATTTTCTTAAAGAGTAATATTTGTTATATTCTGATTATAAAAGTAACATATGAAGATTATTGAAATTTAAAAAATAGTAAAAATTATAATGTATATTTTTAGATCTCACTATTCTAACAATTATTATTAATATGTTGGTTATATTCATACTAATGATTTTTCTTCCAATACTTTTTCTTTTTATAAATATGCTGTTCCCCCTAAATTTAGATAATACTCTGCAATATTTTTATATTTTTCATTTACTTTTGTATTTCAAATATTTTCTCAAGCCACAAAGAATTCTTCCACATTTTATTTATTATTTCATCTTATGCATGTACCATAATACATTTAAATATTTTTGTAAAGTTGGATACTTGTTATTTTCAGTTCTTCAAATTTAATATAATACTTCAATAAACACCAATTTACATAATTTTTGAGTACATCATTATCTTAAGAAAAATGCTTGGAAGTGAAATTTCAGAGAAATTTCATAGATTTTGTATACAACTTCTTTCTAGAAAGTCTGTATCAGTTTACATTGGGTACCAGTATGCTTAATAAGAAAAACACTAGGAAAGATTTTTGGTTTGGGGTTTTTGTTTTTTCTGTTTTTCTTTTCTTTTCTTTTCTTTTTTTTTTTTTTTTTTGAGAGACCCTCCATTTGCTGATTCATTACACAAATGCCTACATGCTTCCTCAGTTGTCTGATATGTGATGTGGATTGGAATATGGGTCTTAACCACCAGGTCAAATATCCATGCTTTGTAAAAAATAAATAAATAAATAAATAAAACTTTTTGAGAGGTATTCACACACACACACACACACACACATGTACACACATACCATAGACATATAGGGGTTGTGAACTTTTTTATCTTTTATTTTTAAAAAAGGTATTTAAAGATAAAATATCAAGAGTATTTTGCAACATTTATAAGGATTCTAGGAGTTATTTATTTCTTCTCAAAAGCAGTTTTCCTGGGAAATTATGGAATTTCTATTTCCTCCTCTCTTTCTCCAAAACAATCTGCAATTTTCTTTTTGGGGAGAGCAGTATTTCCATCTCTCAGGTAACAATTTTCCATTTCTTTGAGCTTCTTCTTTTTTTTTTTTTTAATCTTTTATTTAATGAATATAAATTTCCAAAGTACGACTCATGTGTTACAATGGCTTCCCCCCCATACCGTCCCTCCCACCCACAACCCTCCCCTTTCCCACTCCCTCTCCCCTTCCATTCACATCAAGATTCATTTTCGATTATCTTAATATACAGAAGATCAGCTTAGTATACCTTAAGTAAGTATTTCAACAGTTTGCTCCCACACAGAAACATAAAGTGAAAAATAATAGATGATTTTTTTTTAAATGATGATGAAATCAGATCAGACCTATTGTCATGTTTAATCCCAGTGAGAGTCAAGTTGGGAATTGATAATTTCTTTCTTTTTTTTTTTTTTTTTTTTTTTACAGAAGATCAGTTTAGTGTACATTAAGTAAAGATTTCAGTCGTTTGCACCCCCATAGAAACACAAAGTGAAATATATTGTTTGAGTACTCGTTATAGCATTAAGCCTCAGTGTACAGCACGTTAAGGACAGAGATCCTACATGAGGAGTAAGTGCACAGTGACTCCTGTTGTTGACTTTACCAATTGACACTCCTGTTTATGGCATCAGTAATCTCCCTATGCACCAGTTATGAGTTTCCAAGGCTATGGAAGCCCCTTGAGTTCTCCGACTCTTACCTTGTTTAGACACGGTCATAGTCAAAGTGGAGGTTCTCTCCTCCCTTCAGAGAAAGGCACCTCCCTCTTTGAAGACCTGTTCTTTCCACTGGGATCTCACTCACAGAGATCTTTTTGCCAGAGTGTCTTGGCTTTCCATGCCTGAAATACTCTCATGGGCTTTTCAGCCAGATCCGAGTGCCTTTAGGGCTGATTCTGAGGCCAGAGTGCTATTTAGGACATCCACCATTCTATGAGTCTGCTGAGTATCTCACTTCCCATGTTGGATCACTCTCCCCTTTATTTATTCTATCGGTTGGTGTTAGCAGATACTAGACTTGTTTATGTGCTCTTTGAGCTTCTTCTAGCTTTGGAAACCTCTTCCAAGGAGGTTCCATGAGCTGTTAACTACAAATAGTCATCTTCCACTTATGATTCACTGTCTTACGCTCGGGCACTGTGAGTGCAAAATGTCTTATCTCTATTTGAACTTTGTGATCCTTATCAAAGAACACATCTTAACATGATGGAATTGACATGGACTCTGCCTTGAGAAAAGAGAGTTCCAGGCTCTCCTCCAGCACACTTGAGGCTAAACTCTCAGAGGCTGAGTTTCCATATTTCAAGGTTAATCATACCATTTTGCAGTGCCATAGGGAAGATCAGAGAATGAATCCCACTATTTTGATTCTGAATGCTATCTTTATTTTTTGTAGGAATGAATTTAAAAACCTAAAGTGCTATTTATATAGGCAGGCAGATAGGATCAACTTGATTAGATTTGTAAGCTGGAGACCACACCTTCGTCCTGCCCCCAGTGTGATCTCACATCCCTATCTGACCCATTTGGATGCCCACCAGCTAATCAGGCTATATAACCATTCTGTTTTGGAAGTAAATAAAAGGCCAGCACAAGGTGGGCCCCTCCTTGTTGTCCCGTGCCTTCTGGCTCCTGGCCTTTTGGCCTCCACCCTGCCTCTGCTTTCTGCCTGCATGCTTGCTCCACATGACATCCGGCCTGCTCTCTGCCTGGTATGGACTCAACTTAGTTTCCAGACTTCTTTCTCCCCTAATTAAAGCCCTCATTTTCCTGTACATTTCTCTCACAGAAGAAAATGCTTAAAAACTTAACCATGTTGTCTGGTCTATCTTAGCCGGTATTCAGAAATCTTCTATGAATAGATGGCAAGAATCCACTAAGATTATCAACACCTAAAATTATTAATAAGACTGGAAGATATCACTATCTCAAAACCAAAAATAATCCACTTAGATCTAAAATTATCCACTTGCAATCCTGAAATAAAAGTGAAAGATTCACATGAGTTACTCTTAGAAGGTGAAAACATGGAACAGAATCTTGGAGTTTAAAGTTCTTTTTGCTTTTGTCTCCTAAAGGAAACTATGATTAGGGGAACAATACAAATTAAAAAGGTGCTTTAACATTGAAGTAGGCTGGTAGTTTTCAAAAAGGAAGGTATTGGTTGGTTTTTTTTCACTGTTTCTGGCTTTAAGGACTTTGGTGGTGTTGCTAGTGCAATGTAATAAGAGAGATAAAACAGATTTACATGGAGGAAAAACTCCTAAGGATTCTAGATTGGTTGTAGTGTGTTTCGAAGACAATTTACATGCTTTTCTAAGGTTAAATTTTTAACTAGTATCAGAAGCTACAAGAAGTTCTAAAACATTTCTCCTTGTCCCTGGGCCTTATTATACAAGCTTTCAATTGCTAATTTCATGTTGGAGAACTGGTCTGGCTGCTTAGAGACTTGTTAGCCTCAGGGAGGAGGAGTTTCAAACAGGCAGGACACTCTACTTCCTGTCGTGGAGGGTGGGACTTCCACCCCAAGATGGCGGACCCCATGGCCCACCACATGCTACATGCCTGATCAATAGAGCAATGTATATTAAATCATGCTTTTTAAAAAAAATTTATTATTTTTGCCTTGGGAGCGTTTGTTGTTTTCATCTCTGGGGCAGCATTAAATCATACTTTTTTACTTTCGTCTCCAGAGCAGATACCACCTCATTCCAGTTTGTTGTTTTCACTTCTGGAGCAGCATTAAATCATATATTTTTTTTTATTTTGGTCTCCAGAGCAGATATCCATCATTCAATTTGCTGTTTTCGCCTCCAGAGCAGGATTTGAACAGTCTGAAATGGCATTTCTCAGACTGGGTGGTTTATATTTCCTTGGTATGATATAAATGCATTAAGCTCTATAATAGGCATAGTGGCACTGAGATGTCAGATTATTGGTTAAGGTAGATGATCAGAGATATAACTGGACAGAAAGCTTAGCCCTCTTTACCTCCTGTCTGCCCAGATTACAAAGTAATTTAACTATGGGTAGTTCTACATCTGCTCCTTCGGAGACTCCCTGAAAGATCTACACTTACTAATTGGGAAGCCCTTTGACTAGATGGGATTATGGAATTATAGCTAATACAATGTATCCATGTGAAATGCTTAAAAATAATTAAGCTCCTGAAGAGTGCTGTCTGTTTTTATTTTTTCAGGTCCTACAGAGAGACTGTAAAGTTGTGTAGCTCTGCATGCATTCCTATGAACTTACTTCTAAGGGTACAGTTTAAAACTTGCTATGGGATCAAAATCCCCTTGGGCTAGATGGTAATGGTAACATCTTATGCTTTAAAGCGGTCATATGGGTGGGATTAAGTGTTAAAGTGATTATGTCAATAGGACTAAGTGTTTACTACTAACAATAATAAAGTTAAAGAGGAGTAAATGCTTCAACATGGGGAGGAGTCTGTACATCAGACTCCTAGAGTGGCAATCTCCTTGAGTAACACTCAGTGACCTCAAAATCAGCCTACAGGTGTTCTCGTCTTGCTAAAAGCCCACAAGAGCGTTTCAGGTGTGGAAAGCCAGGACACTTGTGCAAAAAGTGTCCCTTTGTGGAGGACCCCACTGGGTGAGACCCCAGTGGAAAAGAGTGGCTATCAAAGAAGGAGTACTTTTCTCTGGAGGGAGGAGAGAACTTCCACTTTGCATATGGCCTTTTCTGAATACTGATGGAACTTGCAGAACTCAAGGTTTCCATGGCATAGGCAGCTCCTGTCAAGTGCCTCGGGTGCTAACTGATGTTACATGTAAGAGCGTTAATTGTTAAATTAACAGGAGTCACTGTGTGCTAACTTCCCATGTAGGATCTCTGTTCTCAAAAGAACTACAGTATTAACGTTAATGGTAAAACTTGATCCCAAAGATTTGCTTTGTTCTAATTGTGTGATATTATGCATCATAAGTTCTAGTTATGTCTAAGTGTCAAACTACATTGCCTGTGTTTTTAGGTATCTATTTAAGGTTTAGTACATGCCTCAAATGTAAAATCTTGAATACAAGTCTCTCTGTAAAATTCCTATCTCATATGTTTTACCATAGGGTCAGATATTTAAAGGTGCTGATGAGATATCTGAGAATGGCAAAATTCTGTGGACTTTGGATTCCAAAATTTGGATTCCGAGCTTTTGTGTATAGCTTTAAAGACGCCCTGATGCAGTCTCCACACTGAAAAGGGTAGCTGCAAAAGTTGTTCCAGAGAATTAATGAGCTTATAACCAAAGCTCCGGTATTGGGAATTGCTGATGACCGGATTCTATGGAATTTGGATTCCAAGATTTGGATTCCAAACTTTCCTATGTAGCTTTAAAGACGCCCTGATGCAGACTCTGTACTGAAAAGGGTAACTACAAAAGTTGTTACAGATTCCAGGATTTGGATTCTAAGCCACGTGTTTGCTTAAATGCCTCTGAAACAGAAACACTGTGCTGGACAGGGGAGCTGCAAAGATGTTCCAAGAAATCAAGGAGTTTTTGACAAAAACTACAACATTAGAAATTCCTGAGCAAGCCATTCATGGGAAGATTCTCTTCAGGTCAGCTTCAGCTTAAATTAAAGGGACCTTACCAGGTGCTATTGAGGCTGACTACCTCTGTGAAATTAGGATTAAACTTCTACCTCTTAAGTCTTCATAGATGAATGCGAAAGACATGCCTGACTGTTTCTATAAGCCAATCAGAAACCTTAAGTACTTCAAAGCAAAAAGGATAAGTAAAGCTTTTGCCTTTGTCTTCTTAAGGCAAACATGCTGTACCTGCCTTTCTTAATTATCTCTGGGAACTGTTATTGATGATAAAGCTAACTAATGAGTTCTTCTACTATAATTCTCTATACTGAAACTAAATGGGTTTATAATCTAAATAAGGGTAGCCTATCACTACCCACTATCTGGGAATCTCACCTCTGTGTGACCTCATGCCCTACCTGACACCTTCACCACGCCCCTGTGTGACCTCATGCCCCTACCTGGCACATCTGGGTGCCCACCAGCCAATCAGGTTAATTAACCACTCCCCTTTGTAAGTGGGTTAAAAGCCTGGGACACAATGTGTCTGGCCCCTCTCTTCTTCCCTGGCCTCTTGCCAGGAGGGGGCTTGCTGTAGCCCTGCGCCTGCAGGGTGCATGGTCTTCGGGCCACCTGCCCTAGGCTTCCTGGCCTAGATGCTCCTCCACGTGGCTGGTTCCTGGTGCTCAGTATGAACCCAGATTTACTTCTCTCTCTTAGATAAAGCTCTCACTCCCCTATGCGTCTTTCTCACTAAATAAAAGCCTAAAATGTACTATGCTGCCTCATTTATTTATGCCGGTATTTAGAATTCTCTAAATATTAGGCAAGAACCCTCTCAGGCTTATTAAAATTGGGGATTTATTAATAAGCATATGGTGATATTGTACGGCACCCCAAATTCTGGTAGCATATATGACACCCCAGACGGCACTTCTGGGGAACTTTAAAGGGCCACATTTTGGTGTCGATTTTAGGGGGTCATTCTCGATATCAACATGCCATCCATAAATTATTATATCACACATATTACTCTTTTAAAAGTCATTGGCTAATTTTGTGTTTAGTTTCATACCAAACTTTCATTGGAAAGGATGTTTATAGAACCACCGTGCTCCTAAATTTGTTTGTATGAATTGTATGAAGTCTGTATATCTTAAATAAAAGATTTCTAGGTAAAAGAAAGGCCTACATTAACCAGATTTCTCCCAATATAACATAGGCACATAATAAGCTTTCTAAATTCTACTCAAGAGTCTTCCTCTTGTCTAAAATCTTAGGACATTTGGGTCTTATCATTTTTCTCTAGTGGCTGAATGACTGCAATGAAAGTGATATTATCTGAGCCATGCCAAACTACTAAAATGTGGTAGATTTTAGAAACAATTGTATTTTTAATGAGTTTTAAGAGGCAGTAAAGGAGTTGTGAATACTTTTTAGACTGTCTTGTCTTTCGCCAATTGCTGCTAATCTTTTCAACAATTTTCTATTTTTGACTTCCATTCAGACAGACCCTGCTGTTTGACAGAGCTTGTTTTCAAGTCTGATTCACAAGAGCTTTGCAGGGACTCCAAGGACTGGAGGTAATTCTTCTAGAAATATAAAAGTTCCTGTTGGATAATTAACTACTGCCACAGGAAACTTGAGTTACCTAGAAATCTGGCTTTCCAGGACAACCTCACTCTATTGGTCGAGTGGAAGAAACAAAGCCCTTTTCTCAGCAGGCTCTTCTCTGAAAACTGAAGTCAGCAGCCTGTGGGGCAGAATCAATGGATCAGTGGGACACAAGAAAGCTAAGACAAACACTGGGAAACAAGATGCAATTGCTGTGTGTCTACACCAACCTCAGGCAATGAGATAGTGATGACTGAAGGATCCCTGCAAGCTATTTTTTCTTGCAAGTTTCAGTTGTTACAAAATGGTGGGTTTATGACTGAATAACTGGTGCTGTAAGATCCCCTGCTTTGTGACTATTTCTGAGTGACCATGTTCTAATTCCTTTATATCCCTCTTTTATGCATGTTCTACCTCAAGTTCCACCTCTTCTCTGAGCAACTATCTTTTCTGAATTTTCATTTTGTTGTATCTTCTAAATATGATGGTAATTCCATCATACATCCATATTAAATTATGTTATCTTCTGATAAGAAGCAAATTAATATTTAGTAAATCACACACTTAGGATTTTGCAGTATTTTGTATATGAATGAAACTTGGAGAAAATGACATTCCTTATTTCATAGTTCATATTAAAAATATTTCCTGGCTTTTCTCCATATGTTTTCAAGGCAGTGCCTCAGGTTGGAGGGCTCTGATTAATGACTGTATTTAGTTTTTGCATCAGTGCATTCCACTCTATTATTCAGAGGACTTTCATGTGAATTTTTTTAACTAGCTATTCTCTTCTAGACCAACAAGCAAACAAAGCAAAAACCTCCAGCAGGAAATATTTCATCTACTATATGTGCCAGAGTTCCCACTTTATTTGATGGCTTTTTGTTTTGCTAAGAATTTCCATTTTTTGTTAATTTTATTAAACAATTTGAAGTTCTACATTACTATTTTCAGATGAATTTTTAAGCCTGGGTAGTTATGATCTCATGTATGTGGCTTCAAGCCTTGATTATGTTCAATTAGATGACATGTTTGGCTTTATGCCTAGCCTAGAGCAGTAAGCCCTCTCCCTATTCCACCATCTTGGAATCTCTCCTGTCTGACTTTTGATAATATGATTATAATGTGGCTTGTGGATTTTTAGTTCATTATATTTGGAGTCCACTGGCTTCTTGAATCTGAATGTCTATACCTTCCAAAGATTTGGGTAGTTTTTAGCCATGGTTTATTTAAATCTGTTTTCTGGTTCTTTTTCTTCCAATTCTTCTTCTGGATATTCCATTATGTGTATGCTATTTCTCTTGTCTATTTTCATAAGACCCTCAGGATTTCTTTGTTATTCTGCATTAATTTTCCCCTTTCTTCTAGCTTGATAATCTCAAATGATCAGTCTTTGAGCTTACTGATTATTCTACTTGATCTAGTCTTAAATTTCTCTAGTGAATTATGAGTTCTTCATCTCCAAAATTTCCATTTGGTTCTTTTTTATATATTCTATATCATTGTTGATATTCTTATTTTGTTTATGGATGGTTTTCTTGAGCTCATTGAACATAATGATATTAACTTTGGATTATTTGTCAAAAATTCATGTAGTTGTGTTTCTTTAGGATGTGGTTCTGAAGATTTATTTTGTTCCTTTCTTTGTGCGATGTTTTCCTGTTTCTTTATGTGTCATATAACTTTATGTTGAGATGCATGCATTTGAAAAACCTACTTCTCCAAGTCTTTATAGAATCATTTTCCATAGTAGAAGTCCCTAACTAATTAATGTGACTTGGTATTGGTATTCCATGACCTTTAAAGTTTTTCTAGGATAATCTGATGTCTCTGTTCCTGTGTGTGCAATTCCTCAGTTAGAGAGACTTGCTGATTTTTTTTATCAGTAGCTCATAATATCTTCCTTTCTCTGCTGTCTGTCTACGGGACTTCAGATTCTCTGGTTCTATTGCAGCAAACCTTCCTGTTTCCCTTAGTGTCTACCATATATCCAACATATACCAGTCAGTATTGTGAATCAGAAAAAGTCAGACACCAGGCCATTGGTAATCCCTCCAAAATCCTGGAATGTTTGACTCACTCTCTACTCATCGCACAATCTTACCCCTCCATCCAGAGAAGAAGTCTTGAGCTATGCAGCAATTGCACCAAGCTATTCTGGCCATAATTAGCCTCCTCCCACCCCAGCTCTCTCATAATATTCTTTGTTCTCAATGACCCCTTTGCCTTGCTTCCCCTGAATATCCAAACTACTCTAGTTCCATTAGTGCTTCAAACAAGACAGAAAGGTCTCCCTGTTGCAGCTCTCTGAAAAGCTCACACTGGACAATTCTTTTGCTATTCTCTTCCTTTTAATAAAAAAAGTTCCAAGCTGGAATGTTCTCTAAGATGCGCTGGCTAGGTGTCAGAGGCTGATGTGTGTAACAAGAACTTTATTTTCTTAGATATTTTAATGTTACGGTTCATGACTTTGTGTTTGCTTGGGTTAGTACTTCCTAGCTGAATTTCAGAATTCTCAAAATGGTATTTTGATTCATATATGTTGTTGTTAAATCAGTCTTCCTTGGCAAAAAATTCCTATAATTTCTTTTCTATTTTTCTATTAATATTATCTCCTTTCAATAATTTAATATGTAAGTTTAATCAATTTTATTTCATATGCTTATTGATAGGCTTACACTTACTATAACTTAGGGGTTTTTAATTTAAATTTATATTTAAGATTATTTTCCTTTTTTACTTTCCTTTATGCCTTCAGTTAAATTGAGTAATTTTGTAATAATTTGTATTGGCTTAGGAACATTAGAATGCTTTTTCTATTCCTTTAATTATTACTTTTAATTCCTACGTGCACATATGTACATTATGATATTTTTCTTAGTAATGGACTAAAGTTGTTATTTTATCCACCTATACTTGAGAGGGACCTTAGCACAATTGAGTTTTCCCACAGTGCATCACACTAACAGCCAATATTATCAATGTTATTTAGAATTCTTAATTCCCTATGGGTACAAAAATGTGAACTTGTTTTTTTTAATTGTATATTAATTTTAATTAAGTCTGTGCTCCTATCCTTTTTTCTACTCTTTCCCTTTGAGATCACTTAATTATCTTTCCAAGGAAATTATTGTAATAATTATTTCAGCAAGTATATGTAAAGCTTTAATTCTGTGTATATAATCATGTTTATTTCTTTATGGTTTTAATGATCTTTCAGCTTTATATTGAATTCCAGGTTGCCAGTAAGTTTCCCTTGGCCCTTGAAAGACAATGATGTATGATTTATTGATATCTACTATTGCTACTGAGATTTCTATTTTTATGACACTGCAAATACTACATATCATCACTGAAAGGTGGGTAGGTGTGTATTTACTGTCATTCATCCTCCTCAATATTTAGTAAATCTTATAATTAGTTTATTGATTTCTGGAAAACTTTCAGTTGTTGTTCAAATGTTGTTTCTTTAAATCTTTCACTATGGTATTTGGAATTAATAGTGGCACTCTTCATTGGGCATTCAAAAACTGATCTATCATATTTTTAATTTATTTACTTTTGATGAAGAGGAGAGATAGATGGGGGGATGGAGAGAGGGAGGAAGGGAGAGAGAGGGGGAGGGAAGGAAGGAGGGAGGGAGAGAAAGAGAAACACTTCCACTTGCTGGCTCATTTCTCAAATTCCCACAATGACCAAGACCAGGCCATAGCAGAAGTCAGGATCCAGGAGCTGGGAACTCAATCCAGGTATCCCATGCATGGTGGCAGGAAGCCAATTACTTGAACCACCACTGACTCGTAGGGTCTGCACTACCAGGAAACTTGAGTTAGGAGCCAGAGCTGGGAATGAACCCAGGAACTCCAGTGTGGCACATGGGCATCTCAACTGAGAGGCAACTAAAAACACACTTCTGCTATTTTTATTTTTACCTCTTATTTCTCCATATTTCAGCATGTTCTTATTTTTATTATGTCTACTGTAAAGTTTATAATGTCTATTATAATCAGTTAAAATTGTTAATAGCCATTTATATCAATTCCAAGTTCTCTAATGTACTCTTTTTAAACCCACTTGTTTTTGTCTTGCATTCATTTTGTAGGTTTTGACTTATTAAAATGAATATTACAACTATATCTCTGAGAAAATCAACTTAGTATACTTCATATTATTTTTCAGACTTACATGAATTAAATTCACTTAAGATTAACTCATGTTACAATAGTTGGCTATGTAAACAGAATATTTTCTTCTTATTTTTCACATTTTCCCTTTCTCCTCATATTTCTCTTCCTGGTGGTTTGTGATGTTTTCTTAGGTTTTCCCCTTTACCCCTAGTTCAGAACCCACACTGTCCTGTTGTAGTGTAGTGGATGGTCCATATATGGTCTTCATTCTCGTGAATTACTTTGTTCAATTTTTTGTCATGGCACACTATGTGTGCTTTCATCTCTCCTGGCCATGCGGCAGATTCTCAGTGGATTTTAGTGGTAACTACTGATTTCAAAAGGTGAACGTGATACTTATTCTTTATCTTGTGGAAAACAATTATAGTTTTCTTTGAGTCATGGGTGGCAACTTTTGCTTGCTTTTGGGGCTGCAGTCCTAAAACCTGTGACTTTATATTTTTGCTCATTTTCTGACTGTGAGATGTGCATATCTGAGCACTAATTTTTTAATGTCTCATTACATAGTTAATTGTGACAGAAGTAGAAAGGGCCCTTAAAACATAACCTTGCCGGGCATTTTGAAAGGATTCTTCCTGTTTACTTTTTTTGTACAGCCTGTCTGTAAATCCTGTTGATCTACCCCTTGATAAATCATTTTACCTCATTGTAAGTATTAAATAAATTATAATAAATTATACATAAGAAACTGTTAGTTTTCAACAAATGGTATTTTTATAACATTGATTTTTGCAGAGATTTTATAAAACAATGAAACTTATTTAGTTTTATTTTAGCTATAGTGAATTTTATTCTAGATATTAGGTTCACCAATGTCCTGAAATTTGCCTCTAAATCAGAAAATGTGGGTTCCAGTGTTAGACTCATGATTTACCTTTTTGCTTCTCCTTCTGGACATTCACATCTCTAAAGTACAGAGCTAAAAACACTTCCAGAAAAAGAAAAATTTCAGGACATTGGTAAACCTAATATCTAGAATAAAATTTACTATAGCTAAAATAAAACTAAATAAGTTTCATTATTTTATAAAATCTCTGCAAAAATCAATGTTATAAAAATACCATTTGTTGAAAACTAAGTTTCTTATGTATAATTTATTACAATTTATTTAATACTTTCAATGAAGATTTTATGGGCTCTTAAATACTGAAAGGAAAAGCTGAAGATTTTTGCCAAAAGAAATTCAGGAAGTTAGTAGCAGAAGGGGAATTAGAGCTTGTGGTCTTAAATATATTATTACTACTATATCTATTATATTGAACTAATATTGTATGACTTGAAACTCTTTGGTTATGACAGAAAACACACCCCAAACTAACAAAAATTATAATAATAGAGTGGAAGGATTCATTTAACTGGGAAGTATTGGGGGCAGGCAGGTGAAACCAACTCAAGAAATGGCTCTGTGTAGGCTCACCCAACATCATCAGGATGTGGTTTGTCCATGCTGTTGGTGAGAATCATCTCCATATGTTGTGTATGTTCTCTAGGTCTGTGTAGTAGCAGAATTGCAGCAATAACCATACATGGCTCTCAGGTAAAGTCCTGAGAAATGATTCTTTCCTGCAGCTCTCACTCATGTGCCTTCTAATCATCCAGATTGATGTAACTTGGATTCTGAGCCCACCTATTTGCCAATCATTGAGACCAGGGGAATTGAACATTCTTATTGAGTGAAGCTAGGTAACACGTTTCATCCCTGTAGACGGAGAATAGAATCATCCAAAGAGGGTGGATTACTGCTCCCAGTTTGTGAGTATTTGCCAGAAACTAGACAAAGGGTCAAAATGTAACACATGTTCACCTTGGTTATGACCAACAGTTGAGACTATTTTACCTCTAAAACATCATCTCTTGGCATTAAACAGCTCCTACTACCCAAAGAAGGAATAAGATCTGTAATACATACATATGAGCTTGGAGAAATCATCAGTATTCAGAATGCTCTTGGGATGATGTGGCTCTGGAAGCACAGTAAGAGGTAGTATTACCAGTCTAAATTGATGCTGGCCTTTTATTCACACGAAAGAAGAGATATGGATGAGCGGCAGTTGAGAAGGAGGTGTAAGGGATGCTTAGCTTGATTGAGAAAGGTTAATTACATGTGAAATGAGGCTGGGATTCAGAGGATGTTTGCTCTACATTTTGTGTAATGTTATATTAACACTGGGATTCTCTTTATTCTATTAGCAAAATAAACTCACTTTGTTTGGTTTCATTTTACAGTTGCTTTAATCCCATGGAACACTTATACTATTATTTAATTTTACTAAATATTTGTGGGTAGTGAAATACCTATAGAATTAAGTATCTGCAGGATATTAAAGACATCCAGTTCTTACAGAGATTTGATCTGCTAATTAGCCACAACAATTTTATGGATCATTGCATCTCACTTAAAATGTATTGTTATATGTTTATAATCTTTCCATAATGAGCTTTTATTGAGTGCATGGGCCAACTTCTGTGTGATGTACAAGAAATACTCCCCTCCCCCAACCTAAATACTATGTTTGTAGACCTAGTAAATCACAATAAAATTCCAATGAAAATGGTCCTCTTGGCATTATTAAACAGCTTATTTGAGATCCTGATAGAAAATACAAAAACCTGTGGAGGGAAGAGTCAAAGTTCTCTCTAAAGAGATTAAATGAACAAGGCAAGGGAAGAGAAGGGAAGCTCTTGTCTGCTAAATTGATAGGCAGCATTTGGGAGAAAAACAGCGTCAAATTTCCTTTCATTTCCACAGTGACCTTATATAGAAAAAAGTGCAGACTAAAAATTTTTAGTTTCTCAACACTTTTTAAATATTTTAAAGAAAAACCTTCAGACTAGCCAGACTAGCTACTCCTTGCAGAAAATAATCTGTTTGAAATGCATCAGGCAATGCTAAACTTTTCTTGATTTACCCTGTTCCAGAGAACAATCAAGAAATTACCCCTGACCCTTGTGTCCAAGAAATGGCTTATAACTCAGAGAAATGCCAAAGAGCCACTCTTCCCTGTATGAATGCATAAGGCTTATGAGTGATCACTTGTATGACAAGGCCAGACACAGGCCTTTTAAATTTCTAATCCTAATCTCGAAATGGATTGTTTGTTCCTACTGACCAGTCACAAAATGTCCACTCACTTCAGCAAACTTTACTCGGGCTTCTGGCCCTTCCCAATGTCCCTGAACTCTGGCCAGTCCTTGAGCATTGGAAAGCAGAATCAGCCCTCCTCGAAGGCCACTCACAAGCATCATCTGATCTCAGAGAAAAATATTTCTTGACCAAATTCCCTGGTTCATTCAGTTCCCTCCACCATGTTTTTACTAGACTTGTAAGCATTCCTCCCTTTAATAGCCATTTTTCTGACTGACCATTGAGACACTTGTTGATCTCATGGTCAGAACTCTCCTTATTATAATAGTTTCCCTCATTACCACCATAGGCCCTTTCCCTTATGGCAAAAGTCCTTTTGAATAAGATCTTCCCTTACTGAAGTCTGGATTCATTTTGTTTCTTTAACACTATAATTACTCAAGCAGCCAAAAATATTCATCAGAATGTATTTACTAGAGAGAAAAATACCATGATAACATTGTTTTCCTTCTGAATAGAAATTTAGAGGCCTATTTTTAGAGATGTGGATGATAGAAAAAAGTCATTAATGGGAAGATGTACTTATGCAGTCACCAAACAATGCTTCATATTACAAATCAAAAGCCTCAGCCTCACCATAAATCACCTTCCTGATTTTCTATCTCTGCTAATGCTTATTACTTCCTTTGCCTCATGTTGGGAATTCCAGTGCTATCTTTGAATCTTTCCTAAACCTATTCTACACAATCAGTCAGCAGTTCAGTTTTATCTCTAATTTAGGTCCCTCACTTTTCTACCTTCTTTTGCATTCCATTGTTAACATTCTAATGCAAGCTGTCTTTGATGCCTCAAGCCCACACTAACATGGCACTTATATGGCCTCTGTTTCAGTTGTATTTCTTTATCTCTCCAATAAGATGAATGTGAGTTTGGATGAAAATGGGGCAGAGTATTTGTGATAGAGCTTGGATTTTGAGGGCGTGAGTTAAAACAGAAGTTGCTTTTAGATTTCTTGAAAGATTTGGGGGTCAGGATTAAAAGTTGAAAGCTCAAGGCCATGCTTTGAGAAAATCTTAACTTCAAGTGCAAGGAAGAGAAAAACATTGACAAAAGCAGAGGCAATAAGGGAAAATAAACTTCTGGTGATTGAAGTTGAAGTCTAAAAGTAAAGGATTATTAAAGCAGTATATTTTGACAAGTTTTGAGAGTTTTATCAAGATGGAGATATATCCCTGAGTCTATTCTTTATCTCCATACTTTTTAAAAAGTTTTGTATATTGTAGATGATTTTGGTGCTATACAGATCCAGGCCTCTTTTGTTAGGCACTTTGTTTCCTGGTGATGGGTGATTCAGTTGGGTGATTCAGGAAGCGACCAGGCAGCATTTTTATGTGCTGGCAGAGTTATTTCTCCAGCGGTTCCTTGTTCATGAAGTGGCTTGCTCTGACAGAATAAAAGCAGAACTTCTCAACTTGGCATTGGTGCCTGGAATGAGTAAGGCTCCAGGATCAGAGGCCAGTTTCAATGGTTCTGTCTGCTCCACAATATTCTCCCTGGAGTGAGTCTTATTGTGTTGAGAAGGCCAGTCAAGTTCTGGGCCAAATCCCCAGTATCATGTAAAGCACCACACTTTCCAGCTTGCATATATTTGGTCACATGATTCCCTTTTCTTGGATAGCATCTGTTCTCAAGAGCATGTTACCTACTGGGTTTTAAACCACCCATGAGTATGAAATATATGTTTATATATATGTTTTATTGGGATTTATCTAACAAGATAATTTCTAAAGCAGTAGAGTTTTGTTGGTAGAGGAAATATCTATATATATAAATACATATATATATATTCCTTCTTCTTTCAAAATAGATCTGTCAATTTTTAGATGGACACAAGGTTTCCAATTGCAAAGATTAAAATTTCCAGTTCTTCTAATTGACAGGTATGACTATGTGGCTAAGTTTTGCTTGATTGGATTTGAGTGCAAACAGTATGTAGGACTTCTGAGTGGCATTGTAAAAAGAATGGAATACACCGTGCATTAGCTTCTTCCCATATGTCACTGGAATGCTGAAATGGGCCCTTTACATAAAACACCAGAACACATCTCCTGTGGCATTGCTGGGGTTATCTTTGAAGGCTGTCTTGGAAGATCTTTGTTCTTTATCACTTTCTTCTCCTAGAACCACCATTGAGCCTTGTTTAATCCTGCAAATGGACTTAGAGTAAGTTCTGGTTTTTCAAGTCAAGTCTTTCATATGAAATGTGTGTAATTTATCTTTAATGTATGCTATGCTGTAGAACACTTGCTGTATTCTGTTGTATTTGAATTCAAAATCAATATCAGGCCTTAGTGTTAATAAATAATAATCAGAAAGAAAATACATTTGAGGACAGACCTGGGATCCTCCTTTGTTCCCCTATCCCTGCCTCTACCTGTTGAGTGCCGTGGTGGCATGGCTACCTGCTGCATTTCCTGAGAAGCTATCACAGCCACCTCCACCAAAGACGCCGCTGCCTGGGTGGCCTCTGATGCTTGCATTGTCTGGATGGCAACCTCACACCAGATTTTACTTGAACATCCCTATTTATAAATCCCATAAGACATCAGATGATAAGTCCACATACTGACTTTGCCTCCAGTGACTCTGCCTTTGGGTAACACATGAGCCCTTATATTCTCAGGTTCAGGCCACTTCACTCATCTGTGTGACTGCCTGCCCTTTGGCCCATGTGGCCATTAAGTTTTGTGACCTGATATGTCCTAGTCTAATAAAAATATACCTGGATTACTGATGAAAAAATGTTGCTTCACACATATACACACTATTAAAATGGTCAAAGTAAGGTTGTTTTGCTAGAATTTCCCTTTCTTATGAGCTCTTTTGGGTCAGGAACTCATTACCGTCTGCCCTTTGTCCTTTACATTAACTCTGGTGAAAACCACACTTCTAAGCTGTTTTATAGCCTATAATCTAATTGAAGGCAGAACCAGGGACATCCTGCATAGGTTTAATTTCTCAGGCAGGTCTCAGCATGAATAACCCTTCCATAAACTGCAAGCTTTCTCTCTTGGGTTCTCTTCCAATCATTTTCTAGTAGTCATATTGCTTGCTTCTTCATGCAAAAAATATACCTTATTAATGATTAGAATCCCAGCCTAATTCATTTCACCCATCACAATCTGATAAACCAAGAAGAAAAACTATATCTTCACGGAATTTACAATTTATTTATTTGTGATATAAATACTGACATTGGGAGTAATAATTAATTAATGCATTTTGGGGATTTGTTTTTAAAAACAAATTAAAATTAAATGTTTTTGAAACACAGAAACATTTTATAAAGATTTATTTATTTACTTGAAAGGCAGAGTTACAGAGAGAGATAGATGGAGAGAGAGAGAGAGAGAGAGAGAATGAGAGTCTTTCATCATCTGATTTGCCCCTCAAATAGCTGCAATGATCAGGGCTGGGGTAGGCTGAAGCCAGGAGCCAGGAACTTCATCCAGGTCTCCTCATGCGGGTACAAGGGCCCAAGTACCTGGTCCATCTTCTGTTGCTTTCCCAGACACATTAGTAGGGAACTGAAATGGAAGTGGAGCAACTGGTACGTGAACAAGGGTCCATACGGGATGCCGCCATCCCAGGCAGAGACTTAACCTGCTGCACAGCAATATTGGCTCCACATTGAAAATTTAAGAACACTTTGGAGAGAGTGACGGGGGAGAGGAGATGCCAACTGGAAATGATTGCTTGCACTTTGTAATGTCCTGGAGTTTTTACTTCACAAGTGGATGTGCTGAAGAGAGATATCTGAATGGGACAATTTGGGATACTCCACATATTTACAGAGAAGCCATGAGCCTGAGAAATCTTCCTGGACTCAAAACTCACATCCAGTCACATATGGCTTGACCAATCTCTTCTCCCAAGAGTCTTTGTCTCTCTCCACACAACCTGAGACACTCCATATTCTGGCTGTATATTAGCATCTGATAGATAAAAGTGGAATCTGAATGACAAAGAAATTACTCGATAACATTCAATAAGTGAACTCTTTTGGATCATGTTCTCTGATCCCATAGTCTCTGTCTGGGTGAAGTTTCAGGACATGCTGCAAAGAACTTTCTTCAGAGTTTAGAGGCTTTTGCTGTGATTATTTTTGCTATAAAGACGCCTTTGTATTCTCTTTTGCTTATGTAACTATGTATTACTTTGAATATGTTTAAGTTCATTTGCCATGTTAAGTCACAATCCCAAATAGTGGATATCTAGATGATTACCAGGAAAATGGATGGAACCTCTAAGTCTCCCTATTTGTGGTCTTTTCAGTAAATTCTGTGAAATACAAATGGAATAGTTATTTTTGTAAATAAACTAGATTTCAGTTTATACATTGATAACCAAATATGTTTTGATTTCAGAAATACATTTTAATACAAATTACTGAGATTTCTGAGGTAACTTCCACAGTGGCCCCACCAGTTTACATTCTCACCAACAGTGAACCAGGTTACCTTTTCCCCATATTCTCTCTAGCATTTGTCATCTGTTGATCTCTGTTATGAAGGCCGTTCTAACTGGAGTGAGGTGAAATCTTGATATGGGTTTGATTTGCATTTCCCTGACAGCTTGTGATCTTGAGCATTTTCTCAAGTGTATCTTGAACATTTGAATATACTCTCTTGAAAAATGCCCGTTCAAGTCCTTTACTCATTTCTAAACTGGATTATTAGATTTGTTGTTGTTGAATTTATTGAGCTCTTTATAGATTCTTGATGTTAACCCTTGATCAGTTGTTTAGTTTGCAAATATTTTCTCCCATTCTGTCGGTTTCCTCTTCACATTGCTAAATGTTTCCTTTGCAGTGCAGAAGCTTCTCATCATGATGTAATCCCATTTGTCAATTATGTCTTTCATTGCCTATGCTTCTGGAGTCTTTTTCAAGAAGCATTTGCCTATGTCAATGTCTCGCAGTTTCCTCAATATTCTCTAGTAATTGGATGGTAATAGGTTGTAGATTCAGGTCTTTGATCCATTTGAGTGGATGTTTGTATAAGGTATAATGTAGGGGTCTCATTCCATATATGTTCACATGGAAATCCAGCTTCTCCAACACCTTTCGTTAAAGAGTCTGCCCTTGCTCCAGGGATTGACCCCAGCTCCTTTGTCAAAGATAAGTTGGTTGTAGATGCATGGATTGATTTCTGGAGTTTCTATTCTGTCCCGTTGGTCTGCAAATCTGTTTTTGTGCCAGTAACAGGCTGTTTTGATTATGCTATTCTATAGTATTTCTTGAAATCAGGAATTGTGATGACTCTGGCTTTGTTTTAGTTGTATTAGATTGCTTTAGCTATTCGGGGTCTTTTGTGTTTCCATATGAGCTTTACCATCACTTTTTTCTAGATCTGTGAAAGCTATCATTGGTATTTGGGGTTACATTGAATCTGTAAATTACTTTTAGTAGTATGGATATTTTGATGATGTTCATTCTTCTAATCCATGAACAGCATAGATTTTTCTGTCCTTTAATGTCTTGTTCTATTTCTTTCCTTAGTGTTTTATAGTTTTCATCATAGAGGTCTTTGACATCCTTGGTTAAATTTATTCCAAGATATTAATTCTTTTTGTAACTACTGTGAATGGGACTGATCTTAAAAGTTCTCTCTGAACCATGAAATTTTCTGCATATACAGGGTTATTTATTTTTTGTGTTGATTTTATATCCTGCCAATTTATTAAACCCTTTTAAGAGTTCCAATAATATCTCAATGGAGTCTTTTGGATCTTCTATATATATAGAACCATTTCATCTGCAAATAGAGATAGTTTGATTTCCTCCTTTCCAATTCGTATTCCTTTAATTTCTTTTTCTTGCCTAATGGCTCAGACTAATACTTCCAGGAGTACATTAAATAGCAATGGTGAAAATGGGATCATTGTCTGGTTTCAGATCTTAGGGGTAATGCTTCCAGCTTGTCTCTATACAACAGGATGCTGGCCGTGTGTTTGTGAAAAATTGCATTTTCTGCCTTAACATTCTTCATAACGATGGCTAACTTTCTGTGTTTCTGTGTGTAGCACATCCTTAAACATCTTTTGTGAGCTGGATGAGTGGCCACAAATTCTTTCAATTTCGGTTTGTTATGGAAGGTCTTTATTTCACCTTCATTCATAAGTGAGACCTTTGCAGTGTACATTATTCTGAGATAACAGTTTTTTTTTTTTCTTTTAAGACTTGGACTGTATCTCTCCATTCCTTTCTAGCCTGTATGGTTTCTGGAGAGAAGTCTGCTGTGACTCTAATTGAAGATCCTCTGAAAGTAATCTGGCATTTTTCTTGTGCATATTTTAAAATCTTTTCTTTATGTTTTAGTGTAGAAAGTTTGACTACAATGTGTCATGGGGAAGATTTTTTTAGTCATGTCTGTTAGGGGCTCTATGTGCTTCCTTTACTTGGACGTCCCTTTCTTTCTCCAAATTGGGAAAATTTTTTAAAATAATTATTTCACTAAATAAGCCTTCTAGTACATTCTCTCTTTATACACCTTCAGGAACTCTAAAGACCCATATGTTGGGTCATTTGATAGTATCCCAGAAATCTCCAACACTGTTTTTACATTTTCTATTTTCTTCTTCTTTTTTTTTTTTTTTTGGTTTGTCTGCAAGATTTCCAAAGATTTGCCTTTTTGTCTGAAAATTCTTTCTTCTGCCTTGCCAAGACTGCTATTAAGGCTTTCCATTGCATTTCTTTGTTTTATCTATTGAATTCTTCATTTCTAGTATTTCATTTTTATTTCTCTTTACAACCTCAGTTTCATGGGAAAATTTTCATATTTTGTAGTGTGTGGATTTGCTTCTAATTGCTTTTGAAGAGACCTAGTTTTAATTTTTGAATTCCATTTCTGGAACTTCCTCAATCTTTCATCTTCCCAGTCTAATATTGAAATACTGCTATGTTCCTTTGGAGAGATCATGGTGTCTTCCTTATTGTTTCTTGAATTTTTGCATTTATTTGTAGGCATTTGTGGAGTTGATTTTTGTTTTTTCCTCTGATGGCTTTTCTTTTTGAGATATTCCTCTCTGGCTTAGTGGAACCACTGTGCTTTCAGTGAATAGTAAGATGTGTATGGTGGTTGCAACCAGGGAGCTCTGGTCAGTGCTCCAGGATGGGTGAGTATCCAGGGTAACACCCAAGTTGGTCATGGTAGCTCTCAGTGCCCAGGTGTCAGCTCCCAGTGTGTTCCATGCCATCATATGAAATACACACAAATGATCTGTGCAGTCCTCATTGTGAGCCCAATTCCTTCTGCAATGGCCTGCTCTGGGCAAACAAGGAGCTCCGAGCATATGGAGCCACACGCAGTGATTGCCAAGAGTCCCAGCTATAGCCTGTACCTTCTCATGTAACTAACTAGTCCCAATGCTCTCAGCACACAAGTATCCCACATTTGCTGGGTGCAGAAGTTTCTCTCTGCCTTGCCAGGCTGTCCAGGCAACAGAGAGGTAGGTGTTCCCCAAGACAGCTTTACACAGTCGTCTTGATCTTGGGAGGTTGCGAGCCCCTTACCATACCGTGTGGTTGCCCAGCCACTTTCTAGGCAGGCTCAAAGTAGGGATTGAGATTGTTCTTTTACTAGAATCTTTGGACCTCAGGTGTGCACAAGAACCACTGAATGAATGTTGCTCTCTTCTCACCACTGCTGCCAGTACAGAGAAGACGGCATCCTGTCTTGGGCAGCTGCTGTGCCCTCACTCGAGTTCTTCCATAGTTTCCACCCAAACCCAAAATGGTGTCCACCCTTTCTCAGCCAAGCAGCAGGTGCTGCTGTGGGGAAGTTGGGGTGAGATAACCTGCCTCCTCTACTTCCACTGGGTCTATGGGCAACCAGTAGTGACGACTAGCCTCAAGGGTTCAATCCTGACTCCTGGCACGCTCTCTCTCTGGTTGTATCACCACGGGTTGCTGCAGTCCAGTCTCCTCTCTGTCTCTGGATTCTGCCTGCTCCGGCCCTCTGCTGCTGCAATTGTGTGTTATGTTTGTGTTTGGGCGACGTGTCCACACCCTCCAAACAGGTCCAGGCCATTCCTTTATCTTCTCTTAGGATTTCCAGTGAAGTTTTCTCTCTGATTTTTCCCTGGAAGTGTACTTTCTACACTTTTTTTTTTCTTTTTACTATTTTTCTCCAGCCTAGTGCAGTACTTCCATTATTTCCTGTTTAGCCTGTAGAAACTATTAGTGAGAAAAATATATTTTAGATTTGTTATGATATGTAGTAAGCCACACACTTTTGGTAAAATTAATGAAAAGGGGAGGAAGCATTTATAATATATCAAAAGGCTTTTAGTTTGTGTTGTGATATGGCAAAAATTGTAGAAATGTTTGTCTTGAGAATTGAAATTACAAAATCTTGAAAGCATACATCTAAAAGTACAATTTATTCATGACCATTAAAATATTTCCTGATGACTTTTTAGATGTTATACAATTTCTAAAAGGGCCAGATACATGACCAAATAGTAGTTCAGGGAAAGAAAATACTTGAATTTAGTAAAGTATTGAAATGGATAACACAGGAAGACAACTGCAGAATGAGCACAGAGAGAGAGGGTATTCAGATAGAAAGAGGAAGAATTCTAAGGCACAAAATATTTAAAGCTTTCTTACTTGAGTTCAGAAATATCTAAATTATTTGAACTTTCGGGTTATGAAAGAGGAGAAACTAAGATATTTGAAAGGTCTGGCATGCCTACATGTAAGTTACTTTAAAGCTAACTACTTTACAGGAAGAGTGAGACACAGTGGGGAATTGGCAGCAAGGAAACAGAAAAATCATTCTAGCCCACAATTGCCAGCACACGTGAGGTACTTCCTCCATGTCACTCTCAGTTGGAAGACCTTTCTGGATCTCGACGTTCAATTCACTAGCAGTCCTTTCTCTAGGAACTGAGCTTAATCCCTGTTTTAAAATTGAGCTCATAGATGCTTAGAAATGTTAAAGAGAGTGTGCAGGGAAACCAAGCATTTAGTGATAGAGGCAAGACGTGGATCCTCATGTTTCAGATTCTTATTATGTCTCACTGAACACTCTGCATACTTGCTTCTCAACCTAAATCTAAGATGTGGAAGTTTCCTGTTTAGATATGTACTGTTACTTCCTTGTGTATGCTTGTATGTGTGTACGTGTGCACACATGCATGCAAGCATGTGGGCTCATGTGCACCAGTACTTCTATTTGTAGTAACACTTTGAATTTACAGGGCCCGAGGTTTCCTTGGCAGGCAGCCGTCCATTCTCACCTCCTCAAGCTTGTGGCTACAACAGTTGGCATTCCATTTTCCTGCCTGCACTTTTTAGATACTCCTTCCATCTGATTAGTTATTTAAAATCTTTCTGCAGTGTTTGTTGATCTTCACCTGTTTGTTGCTTTTTCTGTGTTTAGAGGTTAAAATGCTATGTTGGTGCAAACTTAATATAGCCTACCAAGAGAGGAATCCACACAACCATTTGAACTAAGCAGATGGCGAGGCATAGTTTCAGGGTTGAATAACTTAATGGTGTGTCTGCCTAAAATAAGTAGAGAATTTCAATGGGTTTACTCTGTAGACGAAGGGGTTCAACATAAAAAGTTAAAGCCCAATTATACTAATTGGTTAATGATCATTTCAATAGTAATTACTTTTAATTTTCCAACTGTAAATGCAGTATATAATTTCTTTCTATCAAGTCTCAGAATAAATTTAGTTATTGCTGTTAACAGGCACATTTTTAAAAATAATGTGTATCAAAGTTTTGGGAAGACTATGGCTATACCAGCCTAAAAGCACCCAATCTCATTTTGTCTATGGGAGGTAAACTACTTGTGACTTCAGACTGCATAATGGATGCACCAGGCCACCTGGGTCCCCAAAAATCTGAGAATCAACAATCTGAATCAAGAACAGCAGGGACTCAGTTTTAGACTATCCAATTTACTGAAAATCACTCAAGAGTGATTAGTAAGTGCTTAATACATTTTACTAGAATGAAAGAATTGCTAATCACCTTGAAACAAAAGTAACCAAGGATGACTAGACTAGCTTTCTCAGATAAAGATAGATGTATTTTTAAAAGTGTAGTCATTTGCTTGTTTTGACACTAATTGATATCCTCTAAGATCATGATTTCTCTCTAACTACTCATTGTAACATAAAACCTTCTTTCTTCCTTCATAGCTTATCAAATGTGACTTTAAAACTAAGCTACAGCCTCCATTCTGACTCTCATAATCAGAAGCTGCTGTTTACAACATGCACACCGTCACCAGGGAAAGAGGGCCAGCAATTTGCCAAGTCCCAGTTTTCACTGTCATCTTTTCTTTCTGTTAAGACCAATTCTTACCCAAGTCTTGTATTTCTGTATTGTTGGCTTCCTATGTACTTTGATGACTGATTACCAGTACATTTTCTACATTAGAGAAAGGTAGGGAACTCTAACAATATTGATGAGGCTACTATTTTAGAGTTACAATCTTCACCTTTTCTAATTTAAATATTTTTTTTTTTTGTATTCCACTTTGGCAACTAACATTCTTGGCTGCATGTTTAACACTCCCTTCCAAGAGAGCAAATATATTTCTGAAACCTTAGTTTCAGAAAACTCAATCCTCTTAGTTTTGTCTCTGTCTTAAACTGTGGTTCTCTTTATTTCTGTGTCATTTCACCTTTTATTTTGTGAGAATCGTCAAAATTGTCCACTCTTATTTTCAAATAAATATTTTCATAAATTTAGATGAAGGAATAGCTCTCTTTCTGGGAAATTCTATGGAATATCTGGTGCCACTTCAATTTCTGCCATTTAATATTTCTGAGAATTGTAGGAAACTCTGTAATTATACTTAATTGTATAACAAACCAACTTTATTTTCAACAATCTGTGTCATTTTGACCTCCTGAAGCTTCCTATTTTCTCTTTGGCAAACTATTGGCTAATTTCTGCTCCTTGTACTCAAATGAAACCCTTCTTCCTAAAGTCCCCAATGGCATGAATAACTTGGGGCTTTTGTTATTAAACCTCCGTCTAGACAGTTAATAAATCTTCCTTTCCGTCCGAATTTTTACCTGTTCCCAACTCACTCAATGCCCCTTCTCCCATGTATTTTTCCTACTGCCTTTGCTTTTTCAACTCTTTTTCCTTGATGCCTTTGTTAAGTTTTCCTTTAAATATTAATGTTCCAAGCAGTGTGCCTTTGCCTTCCTTTCTCATTTTTCTCTACATACCCTTTTTGTGACTTTTGATCCAAATAATTTACTTGATGCTGTTACTGATTTTATACTAAAGATTCTCAATATCTAGCTCCTTTCTTGAAGGCACAGCTGCACAAGTGCCTACTGAATGTGTATAATGCATGTGCCAGAGGCACCTTACATTCAACTTGTTAAACAGCAGTTATTTTGGTCTACATGTTCCTATTTCTTCCTATTACAAATTTTAAACCTAATTCTCTGCTTATATTCCACAATTCGGAGATTAGTTCTATTCCCAAACCAGATAGATATCATCCCAGAAAATTTCTCCTCTTATCCTTCATCCTTTCCTTTCTTCTTTTTACATATCTTCTTTACATCACTACATAGCCACTTGTCACTCTGAGTTTCACTTATTTTTTCTCAGTAACTACAGTTGCTTCATATAAATTTTTTAATTCTTGCTATACTGCAGCCATATAATTGTGTTACCTCTATGTTTTGAATCCTCTACTGTTTCCCTGTTGGCTAGGTACAGACTAAGAACATAAAAATGATATATAAAGCCATCAGAGATCTGCAACTTCACCCTCACTTCCTTTCTCATTCATTCACCAAAGTGATAGTCAAGTCACACCAGCCAAAATCCTGTCCTTAGCTGTATGATGTCCTCTCACCACTTCCTGTTTCTTCCACCTTTCCTCCCTTTTCTGATAGGAAAGCAAGTACTAATCTTTCAAAAGTTCCTGAAAGTTATGCTGTTTTGTGCTATAACTTCGTGTATCTAACCGTAGCATAATTCTTACTATTGTAATTGCCTTCTGTTTTCATAGACTGTTTCTTAAGAATGTGAATTGCAGCCTTGATGACACTGATAAGAATTTTCAATGATGTATAGTGAATAATATGTGCTCAATTAATATTTATGGATCATAAAATGAGACAAAATTACAGAAGTCAGGTGGACCTTATATATTCTATTTGTCCTTTTAAATGTCTGCATTAAAATTACATAATTCTTAAGGGAATCTGTGTCTTATACTGAAGAATCCAACAGTTGTTCTATCTTGCAAACCCAATGTTTCCATTTTCTGATGTTTCTCTTAAATTTAGATACAGTGTTATTATACGAATTTTTCTGGAGAAAAATATATAGAAAAAAACATAGATAAGTCCATTAAAGATGAGAAGTCTCTTCAGAAATCAATATAAAGTAACCAAAAAATCTAGCTGAAAAATATTAGGCCTGTTAAACCTGAAGAGGAAACAATTTACCTAAATACCTTGATCTATAATAGGTTATCACATTAGTATTTTTATCAAAAATATGTTAAAGCTCAACACAAAATAGCTATTAATTAAAGTAAATATTAATCCCATTTCCTAAAATGCATTCTAATAAAATCTGTGTTTGAAAGTCTCCTTTCTCCATGACAATACATGAGGCCTGCTAACAAACACTTTAAGCAAGTGCGTCTAGAACTTTGAATCTGCTGGATTATAGCCTTCAACATATTTTCCTAGGCAAATTGTCAGGGAAGTACAGAATTCTTGTGTGTTTTATTTTAGGATGGAGTGTGCCAATGCAGGGTGCACACAACCTTCTTTCTGCACGGTGATGTTGACACACATCTGCTCAAATACATTAACGTTTCCATCCCAACTGACTGAGCTGGCAAGAACAAACTCATTCCTCATTATGCATATAGAACTATGGAGGGGCACTGAAAAGAGGACAGGCATTTTACAATTTGTCAAGATATGTATTCCAGCACTTGTTTAAAAAAATAAGTACTGTGTCCAACTCGAGCTAATAAGCTAATGACTGCTTATCTTTTACTATTAAGCTAGAAAGGAGCTCCTGACTAAATGAGCCAATTATTTTATCGCCATGTATTTTTTATTCCTTCCTGTTAAATCATGCATTTGGTGTTATAACGAAGTTTTATGCTTATTAAAAAATAACCAGTATGTATGAGCTTATGAAAGGAAACCTCACTCAGAGTTTAAAAAGCAAATGAAAACCTTCAAATCTAACTGGTGCCATATGGTACACTCAGAAACACTTGTAAAAAGAAAGTTAAACCTTGAATATATTAATGATTTTTTTACCAAAAGAAAAAAATTCCTCTTTCCATCTCTGCATCTGAAAAGACTTCTGAATAGGGTATTATGGAATAATTTTCTACACAAAAACTAAATTCAGTAACATAAATTTGTATTAGTTTTATTATTATAGTTATTATGCTTATCAGTAGTGCTTGGTTTTCCACAAAACAAAACATTAACATTGTATTTTAGTACTGCTTTAGAGACTTAAAAATATCAGTAGCTGATTTTCCACTTATATCTTTTTGTTGTCGATCTGTATTAAAGAGAGAAATTCTTTGAACTTGCCTTCTTGTAAAGACCCATGCATGACCAGTCTGCAGTGGGATGTGCTATTCTGCTTCTAGGGGAAGAGGTCTCTATTCTCCATCACGTCTGGTCTGCACAATAAATTTCTTACTCTTAATTTATATTAATATGGAAAACGTTGACTGAAAAGCCTGGTTTGATTTTTTTCTTCTCTCAAAATTCAGTTTTGAATTACAAAAAAGGCAATGGAAAGCAAAGAATTGTTAGGCTCATGGAGAACACTGATATCTCCACATTCTTTTCTCCCCATCAGATTGTCAATGATTACTCATCTAATTTAAGAAAATCAAGAGATTGCTTTCATCTCTGTTGTATTGAGGAATGAACTTTCTGAATATCTTACCTAAATAACACAATCATTAAACACATAGTTTCTTATTTTTCATATATTGATCAACATCTCATTTGTTGAGTTGGGACTGTATTTTTCTATTTAAGTTAGGGAAGATGTTGGGGCAGGGTTGTTTTCTTGTCTTGCTGTGTAGAGTGTGAGGGCTGTGCTGCTGTGTGAGAGCTTGCACACTGGGATCAGATGAAACACTCTGGCAAAGGATCTCCACGTAAACAACAGCTCACCACTCCATTTCACCTTGAGTTGTGTGCACTAAAATTATACTTTCTTCAGTTTTCCTTAGGAAATTCTTTCTCACTCCTGACTCATGTAATGTGAGTTTTTCAAGACTCCTGGGAATTTTCCCAAGTCCTTTAGGTAGGAATCATAATTCACAAGGAAGAGGTGATCAACAGGTTGAGGATACATGGTTTACCTCTGAACGTCTCAGTGGGTTTCCACTTATCCTTACATTAGTAGTCAAATACCATTGCCAAGCATTTTTTTTTGTTTTATTTAACAATAGGATTGGATATTCAATGAGTTTTTTTGGTTTAAAATAAAACCAAAACTTATTTTCAGGATACCAAGATCTGCATTTTTTTTTTTTTTTTGACAGGCAGAGTGGACAGTGAGAGAGACAGAGAGAGAAAGGTCTTCCTTTGCCGTTGGTTCACCCTCCAATGGCCGCCGCTGCAGCTGGCGCACTGCGCTGATCCGATGGCAGGAGCCAGGATCCAGGTGCTTTTCCTGGTCTCCCATGGGGTGCAGGGCCCAAGCACCTGGGCCATCCTCCACTGCACTCCCTGGCCATAGCAGAGAGCTGGCCTGGAAGAGGGGCAACCGGGACAGAATCCGGCGCCCCGACCGGGACTAGAACCCGGTGTGCCGGCGCCGCAAGGTGGAGGATTAGCCTATTGAGCCACGGCGCCGACCTCAAGATCTGCATTTTACAAATGATAAGGAGCTGGCACTGTGGCATAGTGGGTAAAGCCATTGCCAGCAGTGCTGGCATCCCATGAGCTGTGTTCATCCCATATGGACACCAGTTTTAGTCCCGGCTGCTCTACTTCAGATCCAGCTCTCTGCTGAGGCCTGGGAAAGTAGTAGAAGATGACCAAGTCCTTGTGTCCCTGCACCCGCATGGGACACCCAGAATGAGCTCCTGGCTCCTGGCTTTAGATGGGCACAGCTCTGGCCTTTGCAGCCATTTGGGGGGTAAACTGGCAGATGGAAGATCTCCCTCTTCCCCCTCCTTTCTCGCTCCCTCTTCTTCTCTGTAACTCTGCTTTTCCAATAAAATAAATAAGTCTTTAAAAAATTAGTGATAATGAGGATTGCATTGAAGAATATGTTTAATTTTTATATTTAAATACTTATTATTTATCAAGCAGTAGAAGTTAAGTATTTTAGTTAATTTATTTTATCGTCTATGTACCTACCAGAGCTGAGCTTTATTATTTTAATGTATATATGGTTTAATGCACTTTAAGATACAATAAAAATTAACAATCAAGAAAAGAAAATTGAGAAACAATGCAGAAGTGCAACAGCTGGTGCCAGAGCGGACAGCAGCTTAGAAATGGAGACAGGACTACAGCATCCTGTTGTGATATAGCAGGAGGGAGAGCATGGCATGAGTCAAGACTGGAGCCCTGGTGCAGTAGAGGGGGCATGTTTATCTCACCCCAACTTCCCCACAACAGTGCCTGCTGCCTGGCTGAGAAAGGATGGGTGTCATTTTGCATTTGGGCAGGAGCTGCGGGAGACCATGTGTGCACACACAGCAACTGGCTGAGACAGGATGCCATCCTTCTAGCAGTACTGGTGACAGTGGTGAGAATAGAGCAACATTCAGCCAGTGGCTCTTGATTATAACTGTGATCCAGAGATTCTAGTGGAGGGAACAATCCACAGTCCCCACTGACTTTGAGCCAGGCTGGAAGGTAGCTGGGCAATCACATAGGATGGTAAAGCGCCCACAGCATCCCAGGATCAAGACAAGTAGGTGAAGCTGTCCCAGGGAATATCTGCCTCTCTGCAGCCTGGACAGCCTGGCAAGGCAGAGAGAAATTTCTGTACGCAGTGACTGTGGGAGCCTTGTGTGCTGAGGCCATGGGGACTAGGTAATTTACATGATAAGCTACAAAGTGGAGATGGGTCTCTGGTCAATCACTGGGTATGGCTTCACATGCTCTAAGCTCCCAGGTTACCTAGAGCAGATATTGCAGGGGAAACTGCTCACAGTGAACACTGTGCAGATCATTTGTGCAGTTCATAAGGTGGTAAGGAACACACTGGAGGCTAACATATGGACATTGAGATCTACTACGCCCAACCTGGGTATTACCCTGGATATTCACCCCACCCTGGAGCACTGACTAGAGCTCTTTGGTCACAACTACCACATACTTTTTGGTATTCATTAAAATGCAGAAATTCCACTAAGCCACAGAGGTCTGGGTCAAAAAGAAAAGCCATCAGATGAAAAAACAAAAATCAACTCCAACAAATCCCTAAAAATAAATGAAGAAATTCAAGAAACAAGAAATAAGGAAGACACCATTACCCTTCAAAAGAAGCAGAGCAACATTTTAATATTAGAATGTGAGGATGAAGAGATTGAGGAAATGCCAGAAATGGAATTCAAAAAATTAAAAATTCATCAGGATTACTCAAAAGCAATCAGAACCAAATTCATGAACTAAAGAAAATCATATATGACATTAATGAAAATTGTTCCTATGAAATTGAGATTTTAAAGAGAAATGAACACAAAATAATAGGAATGAAAAATATAATAGAGCAAATAAAAATGCAGTGAAAAACTGTAACAGCAGACTTGGTAAGACAAAAGAAAAATATTCTAAAAAGAAGATAAATCTTTTGAAATCTTGCAGTCAGACCAAAAAACAAAAAAAAAAAAACACTTAAAAACCATGTTGGAGATTTATGGGTTACTATCAACTGACCAACCATACAGGTCTTAAGAGTTCCTGAAGGCATGGAAAAAGAGAATGGACTAGACAGCCTATTTAGTGAAATAATTATAAAAAACTTCCCCAATTTGCAGAGAAAGGGGTGTTCAAGTAGAGGAAGCACATAGAACACCTAACAGACATGACCAGAAAAGCTCTTCACCATGAGACGTTGTAAGTTAAACATTCCAAAGCAAAACATAAGATTCTAAAATGTTCACAAGAGAAACGCCAGATTACTTTCAGAGGATCTCCAATTAGAGCCATAGCTGATTTCTCATTGGAAACCCTACAGGCTTGAAGGGAATAGAGAGATATAGTCCAGGTCTTAAAAGAAAAAAAAAAAAAAACCTGTCAAGCAAGAATATAGTACCCTGCAAAGCTCTCATTTATGAATAAAAGTGAAATAAAGACCTTCCATAGCAAACCAAAATTGAAAAAATTGTGGCCACTCATCCAGTCTTATAAAACATTCTTAAGGATGTACTACACAAAGAAACACATGAAGTTAGCCATCTTTATAAAAGAATGTGAAGCCAGAAAATGCCCCCAGTAAAAGTGCAATAGAAATCCAAAGTAAACAATGGGGATATTTATGAAAACCAGCAGGGCCAAGTCGTTACTTATCAGTAGCTACCTTGAATGTAAATGGCTTCAACTCTCCAGTTAAAATATGCAGACTGGTTGGAGGAGTTAATAAACATGATCCATCTATTTGCTGCTTATAAGAAACATATTTCCCCCCAAAAGGTACATGCAGACTTAAAGTGAAAGAATGGAAAAAGAGATTCCATGCTAACAGAAACCAAAAAATATATAATTCTAATTATAATATCAGCCAAATAGATATTAACATAAAAACTGTAAAAAGAAGCAAAGAAGGGCACCATGTAATGATTAAGGGATCAATTCAACAGGAAGATGTTACTAAAATAAGTGCATATGCACCAAATTACAAAGTACCTGGCTATTTAAATGTTAATTGATCTAAAGGGAGACATAGACTCCAATACAATGGTAACAGGGGCCTCCAATATCACACTTTCATCAATGGACAGATCAACTAGACAGCAAATCAACAAAGAGACAACAGAGCTAATCGACATTATGGAAACAATAGACCTAACTGACATCTACAGAACTTTTCACACCACAATTCCAGAATACATATTCTACTCATCAGTGCCTGGAGCTTTTGCTAGGATAGACCATATGCTAGGCCATAACGCAAGTCTCAGAAAATTCAAAACAAAACAAAACAAAAATCTTACTGTGAATCTTCTCTGACCACAATGGAAGGAAGCTAGATATCAACAAGTCAAGAATTGCTAGATCACATGCAAACACATGGAGACTGAACAACATGCTCCTGAATGAACAGTGGGTCACAGAGTAAATCAGAAGAAAAATCAAAAAATTCTGTAAACAAATGAAGATGACAATACATGATATCAAAATTTGTGGGATACCGCAATAGCAGTGCTAAGAGGGAAGTTTATAGCAATGGTTGCCTACATGAAGAAACTAAAAGGTACCAAATAAATGAACTATCAATACATCTCAAGGACTTATAAAAACAACAACAAACCAAGCCCCAAATCAATAGGAGGAAAGAAATAATTATAATTCAGAGAAGAAATAAACAAAATTGAGGCCAAAAAATACAAAAGATCAGTTAAATGAAGAGCTGGCTTTTTGAAAAATTAAACAAAATTTATACACCAATGGCCCAACTAAAGGAAAAAAGCAAAGGGAAACCAAATCATTAAAATTGGAGATCAAAAAGCAAATGTAACAACAGATAGCACAGAAATAAATAGAATTATCAGGAATTACTAGAAAAACTGTATGCCAACAAATTGGGAAACTTAGAAGAAATGGATAGATTCCTAGACATAATCAATCAACCAAAATTGAATCACAAAGATGTAGAAAACCTACATGGACCAATAACCAAGACAGAAATTAAATCAGTAATGAAGACCCTGCAAGCAAAGAAAAGCCCAGTACCAGATGGCTTCACTGCAAAATTCTACCATTTAAAGAAGGATTAACTCCAATTCTTCTCAAGCCATTCAAAATAATCAAAAGGGAAGGAATATTCCCCAGCTCCTTCTATGAAGCCAGCATCACCTTAATTTCTAAACCTGAAAAAGATACAAAAGAGAAAGAGAATTACAGACTAATTTCTCTGATGAACATAATTGCAAAAATCCTCACTGAAATACTAGCCAATTGATTCCAGCAACCCATCAGAAATATTATTCACCTGGACTAAGTAGTATTTATCCCTGGTATGCACGGATGTTCCAATATTCACAAATCAATCAACCTGATACATCACATTAACAAATTGAAGAACAAAGCCTATATGATTATTAGGATTATTGCTATAGATTCAGAGGAAGCATTTGATAAAATACAACACCCTTTCATGATGAAAACATTTAACAAATTGGGGATAGAGGGAATATCCCTCAACACAATCAAGGTAACTTATTACAAACCCACAGCCAGTATCCTATTGATTGGGGAAAACTTGGAAGCATTCCCACTGAGATCTGGAACCAGATAAGGATACCCACTCTCACCATTGCTATTCAATGTATTCCTGGAAGTTTTAGCCAGAGACATTAGGCAAGAAAAAGAAATCAAACTGATACAAATTGGAAAACAGGAAGTTAAATGACTTAAATAGATAACATAAATATATATATAGGGGATTCAAAAAACTCCACTAGGAAACTATTGGAACTCACAGAAGAGTTTGGTAAAGTGGCAGAATATAAAATCAACATGGGAAAATCAACAGCCTTTGCATACACAGATAATGCCATGGCTGAGAAACAACTTCTAAGATCAATTTCATTCATAGTAGCTACAAAGAAAAATCAAATACCTTGGAATAAATTCAGACAAGGATGTCAAAGACCTCTACAATGAGAATTATAAAAAAATAAGTAAAGAATAGAGTAAGACATTAAAAAATGGAAAAATCCTTCATGTTCATGTATTGGAAGAATCAACATCCTCAAAATGTCCATACTACCAAAAGCAATTTACAGATTCAAATGTACTGTCAATCAAACTACCAAAGTCATTCCTCACATTTCTAGAAAAAATGATGCTAAATTTTATATAGAAACACAAGAGACCATAATAGCTAGAGCAATCATATACAATGAAAACAAAGCTGAAGGCATCACAATACCTGATTTCAAGTCATAGTACAAGTCCTTATAATCAAAACTGCCTGGTATTGGCACAAAACAGACTTATAAACAATGGAACAGAACAGAAATGCCATAAATTAATCCACATATGTACAACTAACTTCTCTTTGACAAAGGAGCTGGGGTCATTCTCTGGAGGAAGGACAGTCTCCTCATGGATGGTACTGAGGAAACTGGATCTCCATGTGCAGAAGTATGAAATTAGGCCCCTACCTTACACCTCACACAAGCATCCACTGAAAATGGATCAAAGACCTGCATCTGTGAACTGTTACCATCAAATAACCAGAGAACATTGGAGAAACTCTGGAAGACATTGGCATAGGCAAAGGCTTCTGGGAAAAGACCCCAGAAGCATAGGCAATCAAATCCAAAGTTGAAAAATGGATTTACATCAAGCTGTGAAGCTTCTGCACTGCAAAAGAAGCACTCAGCAAAGTGAAGAGGCAGCTGACAAAATGGGAGAGAATATTTGAAAACTATGCAATTGATAAAGGGTTAAGATCCCTTATCTATAAAGAGCTCAAGAAATTCAATTTCAACAAAATAAACAATTCAGTTGACAAATTAGCAAAGTACTTGAACAGATATTTTTCAAGATAAGAAATTCCAATGGCCAACAGACACTTGAAAAAATATTCAGGATCACTAGCCACCAGGGAAATGCAAATCAAAACCACAACAAGGTTTTACCTCACGGCAGTTAGAACGGCCTTTGTACAGAAGTCAACAAATGACAGACGCTGCTGAGGATGTGGAGTAAAAGATACCCTGGAGCACTGCTGGTGGGAATGTGAACTGGTGTGCCACTGTGAGAGACAGTGTGGAGACACCTCAGAAATCTGAATATAGACCTACCATAGGATCCAGCCATCCCACTCCTGGGAATTCACACAAACCAGAAAAGTTCAGTATATTAAAGAGTTATCTGTACCCCCAGGTTCATTGCAGCACAATTCACAATAGGTAAGTTATGGAATCAACCCAGATGTGCATCAACTTAGACTGGATAAAGGAATTATGGTATATACACACTATGGAGTACTACAACTATAAAAACAAAGGTGTAATTCTGTCTTTTGCAATAAGATGGACACAACTGGAAACCATTATACTTAGTGAAATACACCAATTGCAATAATATGGATAGCATATGTTTTCTGCAATCAGAGCTTACTAATCAATTATCTGAGATGTAATGTGTTGGAGTGTAATAGATGCTTTGAGATTCAATGATTTTTATAGCCCTTGTCTCTTCCATTGAGGAAAAATGTTCCTTTTTTATCTTCATAGTACTTGGTGAACTCTTTGACTCTGTGTAGGGTTAACTATGCAATCATTAAGTAAACTAAAAATAAATATTTGTAAAAATTAACAGTGGGAATGTGAGAGAGAGGAGGAAAAACGGTCAGAGCATAGGTGTGTGGGAGGTTATAAGGGGAATTATCACTATGTTCCTAAATCTGTATATATGAAATACATAACAATTGTACAACTAAAGAAAAGTTAAAATTTTTTTAAAAAGCTAAACTTAAGAAATTTTAAAAAGGACTTTAAAATTTTAAAAAATCTACTCCAATGAAAAGCTTTTTATAAATTTTTTTAAAAATTTGTTTTATTTATTTTAAGGCACTGTCAGAAATAGGGAGAGCCACAGAGACAAAAAGATATTCCATTCTCTGTTTCACTTCCCAAATATCTACAACGGCTAGGGCTGGGTCAGGCTAAAGCCAGGGGTTAGGTGCTTCATCTGGGTCTCCTATGAATGTGACAGAAGCCCAAGTACTTGCACTATCTTCTGCCTCCTTCCCAGCTACATTAGCTGGGTGCTGGATCAGAGGTGGAGCAGTAGGAACTCTAATTGGTGTTCTGATATGGGATGCTGGCATTGCAGGTGATGGCTTAAGCTTCAGCACCACAGTGCCAGAAACTACAATGATAAACTTCTACACAATATATAAGTTTACATTTGCCAATTATATTAATAATATAATCTACTATAAGTACATTTCATCATTCTTCATTTATTTTTGAATATTCATGACTTACTAGATGGTTCTAGACTCTGGGAATATAACAGCAAACCAAATAGATAGGATTTTGGAAGGAAGTGAGTGAATAAATAGGATGCCTTCAAAAAGAAGTAAATTCCATAACAAAAATGAAAGAGATCTGTAGACTACAGAATGGTTGAAGAGGTGAGAAGATTAGAGTAGTCTTACCTGTGGAGATGACATTTGAACAAAACCTTGTACCACAGAATGATACATTTGATATAGAATCACCAGAAAGTACAAGATGTATGAGGCAAAATTAAGTTTTTATTTTCAATAAAGCCAACTGAGAGCACAGCAGAGGGAAAATATTTTAGCAACCAGATTATGGAGAACTCAGTAAGCATTGTAAGCAAAGGAAGCCATTGCATTTCAGGAAGAGGATCATTAGTGTCTGCTTTAAATTTTTAGAAGATATCACTGGATGCTATTTGGAGAAAACTAGAAGATGATACAGATGGAACCAAAGCGATCATTTAGTAGGGAACTGCAATAGTTCAGGTCCTAAACCATAGCATCATAGACTGGGATATAGCTATAAAAATGCTGAAAAAAGGATCAGATTATTGGAAACACAATGTATAGCATTATTGTTGGATTGTGTATGACAGAAGAGGGAAACACCATCTAAGCAACTCAATAGTCAGTAAGATTATTAATTAAGATGTATCAGTTTTGTGCAGACCAGAGGATTTCAGGTAAAGGAGATAAAATTAACTTTGTGATTTTGATGCAATTTCTCTTTCATTCTGAATAATCTTTTGTAATTCATTTTTTGAAATTTGTCTTGTCAATTTTTAAACTTCTACTTGGAGATAATCTCATAAATACCATTTTTTAAAGATTTTATTTAATTATTTGGCAGGCAGAATTACAGACAGTGTGAGAGAGAGAGACAGAGAGAAAGGTCTTCCTTCCATTGGTTCACTCTCCAAATGGCTGCAACATCTGAAGCTGTGTGGATCAGAAGCCAGGAACCAGGTGCTTCTTCCTGGGACTAGAACCAGCACCCATATGGGATCCCGGCACCAAAGACAGAGGATTAACCTAGTGCACCGTGGCGCCAGCCCCTCATAAATACTTTTTTTTAAGTGAAGTTTAACTACAACATATTTTTGGTATATACATGATTTTAAAATTTTTATAGTTTGCTTCTGTTCTTTTCAAAATAGTTTTAGTTGTTTTCCTTCATGGTGTCTTATTTCCTTGTGCCTAAGCTATTAATAATATATTGATAACCGTAATTTGAGACTTAAAATGAATATAATTGTATCCAGAATTTATGATTTATTTTCTCAGGCCTCTAAAGGTAATACCAACTGGGGATCAACTTCACCTACATCTTAAACCATAATTTCCCTGCAGACAATCTAGTCAATTCAAAACCATGCTGGGATCCCATGTAAGAGTTGTCTATGTTTTAACCTCTCCCGAAGAAGGAATGTTTTTGGCATCTCATTGTTGAGGGAGTCCCTCACTAGGCTTCCAAACTTTTACGAATATTTGAGTTTTTATTTCTGCTCTTTTTATATTTCTTTCTTTATTTATTTGACAGGTAGAATTATAGACAGTGAGAGAGAGACAGAGAGAAAGGTCCTCCCTCCATTGGTTCACTCCTCAAATGGCTGCCATGGCCAGTGCTGGGCCGATCCGAAGCCAGGAGCCAGGTGCTTCCTCCTGGTCTCCCATGCGGGTGCAGGGGCTCAAGAACCTGGGCCATCCTCCACTGCCCTTCCGGGCCACAGCAGAGAGCTGGACTGGAAGAGGAGCAACTGGGACTAGAACCGGCACCCATATGGGATGCCGGTGCCACAGGCGGAGGATTAACCAAGTGAGCCATGGCGCTGGCCCCTGCTCTTTTTATTTTTTAAGATTTTATTTATTTATTTGAGAGGTAGAGTTACAGACAGTGAGAGGGATAGAAAGAAAGGTCTTCCTTCCATTAGTTCACTCCCCAGGTGGCCACAACAGCCAGAGCTGCGCCAATCTGAAGCCAGGAGTCATGTGTTTCTTCCCGGTCTCCCATGCGGGTGCAGGGGCCCAAGCACTTGGGCCATCTTCTACTGCTATCCCAGGCCACAGCAGAGAGCTGGACTGGAAGAGGGGCAGCTGGAACTAGAACCGGAGCCTATATGGGATGCCAGCACTGCAGGCGGAGTATTAACCCACTGTGCCACAGAGCCGGCCCCTGATTTCTGCTCTTTTTATACAACAGTTATGAAGTTTATTTGCCACTCTCAATTTCAATTTTGTATCTATTTTTGATAATCTCTTATAGTTTGTCATACTTTTGTTACTTTTCAGAGGACTTAAAATGTGTTTTCTCTCTTTCTTTTACATAGCTGGGGTTGAACAAATGAAGATATTGGATCAATTATTTTACCAATCAATAAAGTCCAAGTTTCATTTTGGGCATATAAAGGATTGCATGCCTGTTATAAAATAAGTGGAAATATTGACTTGAAAAGTAGTTATGTGAGTCTAAATCTCTCAGAGGAGTTCAGTATGGAAGATATAACTTAGGGAGATATTGACATACAGGTATCACTTGAAGTCATGGGATCACTTATGATCACTTAGGATGTGAATATAGATAAAGAAGAAGGTCAAAGGCCAAGAACCAGGAACTTCAGAATATACAGAATGGAATGAGGACGGGAAGCTGGCAAAAAACACTAGGAAGAAATAGCCAGTGATGTTTGAGGTAAATCAGGACGTCATGGTTTAACTGAAGTCGGGAAGAGAAAGTGTTTCAAGAATGGAAAATAGCAGCTCTGTCCAATGTTCCCGAGAGACTAAGTAAATGAGACACAGAACAAGAAGAAATAATTGATTGTCCCAGTGTGGTGATGTGGAAGTCAATGACAAAATCCCTTTTAGGAAGCAATGTGATTAAAAAAAAAAAACTTAATAGATGGGGCCAGCATTATGGTGCAGTGGTTAAGCTACAGCTTGAAATGCTGGCATTCCATAAAAGAGTGATGGTTCAAGTCCCCTGACAAATTGGATGTTGTCTGACAATTTCTCTCTCTCTCTCTCTCTCTCTCTCTCTCTCCCCCCCTCTTTCTCTCTACCTCAACCCTCCGTCCCTCCATTTCAAATAAATACACAAATAAATAGATCTTTTAAGATACCTAAATGGGACAGTATGGGGACTAACAGAACAAGAAGTGGAGGCATTGAGTGATGAAAATGTTACAGTAACTTTCCATGAAAAAATAGAAAATGAGGGCAGTAGAGAAAAATTTATGATCCAAGGCAGAAATCAAATTTTTTTGTTAAACTAATCTTACAATTTGGAAGAACTTGGTAAGAAGAAATGAGTGCATGTGTGAAGTTGTCGGAAAGGCAAGATGGGAGAGAATCAGGAGTCCACAGGTTCAAGGATACTTCTTTCACTGGTTAGGAAGTAAAGCAGCAGAAATAAGTTGAGATTCATGTAGGTTGGTACAACTGGTGGTGATGAGAAGTTTTGTGTTGGTTAGATTTATTGGTCTTCATGGAGGGAAGACTTACTTCCCAAGTATTTCTTATCTCTGACAAGAAATTGTGCCTGTAGAAGAGCAATGAGAAACATAGACAGGAGAAACTCACTGGGATTATAAAAGGATTTCAATAATTTAATACTCATAGAAAGAGCATATTGCAAGTAACAGAAGTTTACTCATACAACAGATAGTCATGCTTGTGAATGTGTGTGTGTGTGTGTGTGTGTATCCAGAACCAGTAGACAGACAATTCATAATAAAGATGAACTTTGTAATGATCACAACATTGCATTTGTGAGGTTGCAAAGTTCCCTTCAAAGAAAATATTCAGAGAGCTGGCTGAACTCCATGAGGACTTTATGGAGATAACTCTTTCACTGAAACGGGAAATTATGTTAGACATTTCAATCTGTACCAAAAGTGAGCTTCTTGTATTCTGCACCTAGTTCCTTTATTCATATCTTTTTCCATCCATGTTTTTTCTTTCTTAAGCTTTGGTCTCTATTGTAGTATTATAGCATCTGAATTGTAATGAAGAATTCCAAAATATTTGTGGTAAGAGGTGAAATATATCTGAGATTGCTTTTTATGGTTGTATTTTGCAAGCATTACAGACAAAACTTGTGTCGTGATAGAATTTCTCTGACCCAAACCTGAGGAATCACACAACTGAAGTCTGCTTCCTCCTCGTTGTAGTGCTTTTGAACACTGTGCAGTGAGGTTATTGCTTAATTAATTAGAGGCAAGTGAAGAAAAAAAATTTAAACAGAATTGCAGATTAGAGTCGCCTGTTCAGGAATGACATGGACTACTTCAACAATTGAAGGGTCAGTACCTGCAAAAGTAAGGACACTGCTTACAAGCATTAGCATCCAACTAGTAACAATGTGCATGCCAGGATAATGAACTTAAAACAATAGTAATTAGCAGGCTAAGACAAAGGATTAAAATTAAAAATGAATGGTGCAGAGCTTTCCGCATGCTTGTAAAACAGCATTAAGCCAACTTAATCCATTTTAATTCATTGTGAAACCTGCAGTGCAAATGAGATGGATTCAAGGGTCAGGTTCAGCTCCTGAGAAAGTGCGATACATTCACCTGTGACAATTCTTTCTGGAATGATAAAGTAAAAGAAGTCTCTTAAGAACTCCAAGTGACTCCGTAAGGTCCCCAGAGATCAGGTGTCAAAGTTGTCTATCAGATGCCTGAAAAGAAAAAAGGGAAGCATTACTCAATGCTATTGTGAGACAGTTGTCATTGACTGATCAGGCCTTTGAAGCACGCTTTCACAGTCAATGAAACCACCTGAATAGATGAAAGCCAGACAGCTTCTGACAAACAAGAGTCTATGGAATATTCATTGTGCATCTGGGAGGGAAAGATTAATGTATTAGAAATTAAAATGGGACCAGAATGTATGATCTTGCTCTAACACTTGGCCAGACCTGTGTCACCCACTGCTGGTGCCTGAAGTCGACAGACAATTCTGCCAAGGTAACTGAGGATCATTAAGCATCCTCCTATTGTGCATGGTGAATAATAAAACTTTCCCCCTATTCTTTGCCTGGAGCTGACAATGAATAATTCTGGGGCTATTTGCAATGTTAACAGCACCTATCTTGCCCATCCATTCCTTTATGATAAGGATGGAAATATGCATTTCAACAGTCTGTACAGATACTGATTCACAGGCATTTCAAAGGACACCTGTCACTCAAATGAAGGACCTGTCAGTCTCCAATGTACTACGGTGCCAAGAAAATGGCCAAAAAGATTATCTGTATTTTATTTCTCCCATTTTTTCAGATTAAAACACTGTTACATTTGCCCTAGACTGACAAGTGATTTACACTGGCAACTGTAATGTGTTTAAGACTAGAAAGAAAGCTATTCTCTTAGGCGGGCATATTCTTCCAAGGTTTACAACTGTATCAAATATACTATCTGAAATGTGATCTAGATCATGCAGAATGTCATTACGTTGGATATTAGAAGCATCTAATCTGTTTGCTGACATAAAGGTGACAGTGATAGAGCTGTATTTTTGATGTCAGTATCAGTGTAAATTTACTTTTAGGAAATTACCAGTCAACTCAAGTCCTTATGGTGTGACCAACTTATATGGGCATTTTCATTAAAATTATGTGTTAGCAACTGAAGGTTTTTCTTCATCAATATATCATTGAAGGTGAGGAGCAGCCCTTATAATCAGTAGAAATTCATGTCACATATTCCCAAGGTTAAAACACAATATACTAAAGAGAGTCTTAATGCTTTGTTCTGGACAAAAATGATTAACGCTTTATAGATCTTCTGAGATCTTTGAAATTCTAGTCCCCTGAACAAATTCCATAATTCTCATTAGCATCTCAGTTGTTTTAATGTAAAAAAATTCTACCTCTTTAATTACAGAAGCTTATTAATAAAATTAAATCATTAATTAATGTACTTCAGAGATCCACCTTCCTCACTTCTGCTGAATGTCATGGTAGTTCCTCTTCTTATCAAGGTGGCCTGGGTCTTCCCTCCTTTGCCTGAGAATGTTGGCTTCATGATACTTCCTGTTGAGAAAAAGGCAATTATTGGAAGATGCTTTAATGGTGCTCATGTACAAAGAAGGCTTGTGTTTGGTCTGTTGAGTGCTGGAATGTGTTCTCTGTCTTCTGGCTGGTGAGTGATCCCTCAGTTCATTTCTGTAATGTGGTTATTTTAAATGACAGTCTATTTTTTTAAAAAAGTTATAAGTCCATGATATATAAGAGAATATAATTTAAAGAATGCACTGTTCTGTCAAGAAATTGATCCAAATCTCCATGGCACAAAGGAGTACTTTGAAGCAAACTGGAAACAACTTTATTTCCTTGGGATAGATGATAGATAGATAAATAGATAGACAGATAGATCGATTGATTAATCTTGAAAAGAAGCTAAATGCAGTATTTTTTAAAAAAAGATTTATTTACTTATTTAAAGAGTTACAGAGACAGGAAGCGGGAGAGATAGAGAGAGAGAAAGATCTGCCATTTGCTGGTTCTCTCCCCATATGGCTGCAATGGCAAGGCTGGGGGCCAGGCCAAAGCCGGGAGCCTAGAACTCCATCCAGATCTCCCATGTGAGTGGCAGGGGCCCAACCACTTGAACCATGTTCTTCTGCTTTCCCAGGAGCATTAGCAAGGAGGTGGATTGGAAGTGGAGGAGCTGGGACTTGACTTGGTGCCCATATAGGATGCCAGCATTGTAAGTGAACTACTTTAACCTGCTTCACCATAACACTAGTCACTAAATATGAACTTTTAATTTGAGGCTCTCAAACCCATACAACTCTTATAAAATAGAAAAAAATCATTAAAAATCATTGACAGAGATATATACATTTTTAAAAAGATTTACTTTATTTATTTGAAAGACAGAGTTACAGAGAGAGGTAGAGACAGAGAGAGAGGTCCTCCATTCTCTGGCCCACTCCCTAGATGGCCGCAACAGCCAGAGCTGTGTCGATCCGATGCCAGGAGCCAGGAGATTCTTCTGGGTTTCCCACGTGGGTGCAGGTGTCCAAGGACTTGGGCCATCTTCCACTGCTAACCCAGGCCATAGCAGAGAGCTGGATCGGAAGAGGATCAGCGGGGACTAGAACCAGAGCCCATATGGGATGCTGGTGCTTCAGGCCAGGGCTTTAACCCGCTGCGCCACAAAGCCGGCCCCAGGGATATAATACATTTAAAATTATCATAGCAAAACATTCTCACATGAAGTTCTGTTAAAATGAAAGTAGATGAGGCAAAGAGAGAAAATAGGAATTATCTTGGGTAGAGAATATAAAGGATTACTTTTAATTAGATTCACAGTCCCTTCATCTGCAAGCATTTACATGAGGATTCCATAAACTAATTCTTTTCTTTCTTGATGGTAAATTCATTATAACTAAAGTTTACAATACAGACATTGTAAGTATTTTTCCAAAGGCATTTTACAAAAAAGAAAGATTTGTGTTGCCTCTAAATATTGACCAGACATTTGAAATGGCTTCTTCAGCATTCTACCTGTAATACATTACAAAGCAAATGTGTTAAATCCCATGAAACTATCAAGGTTCTTAGTTGCTTTGTAGGGCACTAAAATATATGTTACCACATGATATTCTCTAAAAATACCAGTTTTGGGTAGTTTCTCTACACACTGGTCTTCTACTCCAACTAAACATATATGTATTTTAATTTAAATATTTCAATACCAAAAGTTGATTTCCTCTTTCCCATTAACTAATACAAAATTAATATACTCTTTAAGTTTTTACAACACTTCTTTGAGATGCCTTTATTACTCCATTTGATAGACATGGAAATAGTCTAAGATCTTACAGTTAGCAATTAGTATAATCAGATTTAAACTCAATCACTTTGACTCAAGAATCCATGATCTAAGCCATGGTTCCAGACTTATTAGTGAGAGATATATTTTCCTAATATTAACTTAAAATCAGTGGGTAACCAAATCACTAAGATGCGTAAACATTTATTGTACTTTTGACTATAACATTCTTGAGAAAAGAAATAATTGTCTTGCAACATTTAATCGCATAACACATATATTATCTAACTGGGCTCTTAATAAAGCTAGGCCAATTTAATAATGTCAAGTAAAGTGTATATTAAAATAATAATAAAAGAATAAAAAACACTTATTTTCTCAATCCTATGTATTACTATGTAACTCTCACTCATTATATTCTGGGTTTTCTCCAGCAATATCTATTTTCATTAATTCCAGTAGAGAACTAACCAAAAAAAAGGAATGTTGACATTGTAATTGCAGTGTTTAATTAATGCTGCACAATCAGCATTACAATTCACTTCTACTTGGATGTAAAACAACCAAATACTATTTCAGATAAAGAAAATAGTGCAAAACAGTATATCTGAGATTTTCAGTATGAGAAACAAAGTCTGTCTGGACCAAAGCATGGTGACTTTACCCCTCTAACAATCTACCTATTTATGAACTTCTATTTTATCAATATGAAAATTGATTGCTTTTTTAAATCAATACCCATTAACTTTCATATATAAAAATATATTATGTATTCCACTACTGAGACACTAACTAGGATGCTACTTGCAGCTAAATGGAATAAATTAACTCTGTATAAGATAATAAATGACTGCATTTGAAATGAAAAATATGGCACCAAAATGAGAGAGTTTTCTGAACCAAAATTAAAATGTTAAATAGATATTAGCATTTTTATGTTCATTGCAGCAGTATTCGCAATGACCAAGATGTGCAAGCAACTCAGATCTGGTGTTTCCCCTAGTGGTAAAGATGCCTGCAGCCTGCATTGAGTCCCTGGGTTCGGTTACTGCTTCTGGCTTCTGACTCCAGTGTCTTGCTAACGTAGAACCTAGGAGGCACTGTTGGTGGCACATGTAACAGAATTGTGTCTTGTAAATGGGGGACCAGATTGAGTTCCCAGCTCCTGCTTTCAGCCGCAGTCCAGACCCTGCTGTTGCAGGAATTTGGAGAGTGAACCCATGCATGAGAGGTCTCACACTCTCTTTCTTTCTCTGTCTGTGTCCCTGTCTTTCCCTCTGTCTCTCTGCTCTCAAAGAAATACAATTTTTAAAACAGCAAATGAACAGTAACTAACAAGATGAATGTATAAAAAGTGTGAAAACTCCATCCAATTCTCTCATGTGGGTGACAGGGGCCCAAGCATTGGGGCCATCTTTGGTTGCTTTCCTAGGCACACTAGCAAGGAGCTAGATTGGAAATGGAGCAGCTAGGACACTGGTGCTCTGGTGTGGGATGCTGGTGCTAGAACTAGAAGTTTAACGCACTGCACCATAACATTGACCACCATCACTTACATTCTATGGGGAACAGATTAGCAGAGAAGGGAGTGTTATCTATTGCATTTCCATTGCTCAGATGATTACATCTGTGCCTACCCCCGGTTCAAGTCCAGTACCATGAAAATGTAACCCAACTAAATATTGGCATTCTATTAAGAAAATTAAAGAGCATCTTAAGTAAATATAAGTGGTAATATAAAACTGAGAGTTAAAACAATCTATTTTATTATTTAGTTCAAAATGCCCATTTTTTCTATAGATCTACTTGTGTCTCAAAACTACTCATGGATTCGAATACTCAAAAGTCATGCTGAGGTTCTTGTCTCTTTCCCTTGTTGTACTCTTTTGCTCTGAAATATTAACATTTAATCCTGTTTATCTTTGTCATTGATGTTTTCAGCATTAATGATTTCCAACTGATAGAACATCCTATCCACTAGAGTATATTTCTAAAATCCCCACCTTTTTCAGTGACTGGAGAACAACAAGCAGGCTGACAACAAAAGATGCCTAAGTACATGCAGAATACATAGCAGAATGACAGATATCCTTTGTCAAGTGAAATTAGGTTTCGCAAAATTTCACCCTGATGGTTTAGGGAGAAAAATAAATCATAATTTTTAACAAAAGAACTTGGAAGAGTCTGCTTTTTGCACTGCCTTTCTCTGCAGGTTGTGGGTTTGTCTTCAATATCATCTGGAGATATCAAGTATCTTGCAAATATAAAAATAATTCCTCTGAAGAATTTCCCTTTTTTCTTCCAATTCTTAATTTCATGGAAAGATTCCCTTGAAGTCATTTCCTTTAACATAATGCAAACTAGAATTGATTAAGAAACATTATAAAAGCATTACATATGTGGATAAAGTGTAACTCAAATTTAAGAGATTGTTGTATTTTTTTCTCTCTAAAGAAACTGAATGTTTATTTGAAAGCTAAATTTTTTTCTAGAATAATAATAATGTTTCAACTGAAATACAGGTAGAAATGAGCAGCTTAAATGAGAGATTTACTATGTTGATTTGATGACTCAAAAATCTGCATAATGAAAATATTGATTGTTTTATGTCAAGGTTGTAAAAATAGGCAACTTTCAGCCTTCTGTGTGGCCAACTTAAAATAGTTAAGTAGAGTCATTCTGTTAGTCAACTTTTAGTTGCTTTAAACAAAATACCCAAGCAAAGCTACTTATTACAGAAGAAGGTTTATTTTGGCTCACAAGTTTTGGAGTCCACAGTCCAAGATCAGGCAGCTCCATTATTCTGGTGATGGTTGAGGGTGGCAGAATGTATGTGTAGGAGAAGCCCCTGGTGAGCCAGGACAGAGGGAGACAGCACGCATGCTCAGCCTATACAACCAATCCTCTCATGATAAATATTTTTTAAGGGGAAGTACTCAATTATATAAAGACTTCTCACTAAGCCTACTTATGAGACAACATAGTAAGATCAAGCTTTCACTTTCAATCATCAACAATTAACATAAAACCTTGGGTTTAAACATCTGAATGAGTTGGAGGGCCATGTCATGTTTAAACTGGAGCCATTGTGTATTTGAAAGCAAAAATAGCAAAGCATTTGCAATTGGTATGTACAAATGTAGAGAATACTCAGTTTCTATGATTGTGCATCATGAACCAGGTCTGTCCTAGCCCTAATGTATCTTCATTCCCTATGACATCTTAAGCACTATAGGGTAGGCACTGTGACCTTCCCATTACTCTTTGCTAGAGCCTAGCCATATGCCTGGAACCTGGTAAATGCTCAAAAGTCATGAATAAATGAATAAATGAAAGAGTAAGTGTGTTGATGAATGAAATAGGAAGGGGGTAACAGTAAATAAACAATGGTTATGCTGCTCCATTTCCCTGTGAAACTCTCTAACCTCTCTTGGCTCTAGGAATCCTTTGTTATTCATGCAAGTTTCTGGCCCTACTCCAGACCTAATGAATAAAATCTTCAGGGGTTCATATTCAGACAGAAAATTTTTATTTTCAATCAACAAAATGACTTTTACTGAGTTTAGGGATACTTCACACACTGATTTGACTACTAACTCCTAAAATTCTTTTAAGATAAACTAATTGACTGATTATTCCTTGTAATAAATCTGTTTTATCTGGTCAGTCAGGAATTTTGTTAGAACAGGCAGCATACCCCAATCCTACAACTGGGTATTAAGAAAAACAAAAATAGTATCTAAACTGACTTGGTGAACTGGTTACCAGGACAACTTCTTGGGTTGGATGCTTGTGACATTAGTTTATAGAATTCTTCTACTAACATTTTAATTTTAATTCACACTTGAATCAAGCAAAGCAAAGAGTACTTAATAGCAACACAATATATTCTCATAAACCTGTGCTGTATGAAGCCTCTCTCCACCTTTGTATCAATGTCTAAGACTTAATGAATTTGTGGGATGGAAGTTTTCTGCTTACGTTACAGGCAAAGCCATCTATGTCAACCCAGAAAGTTTGAATATACCAGCAGTGAAATAATGTCTTTCATGCCTATATGAAAAGTTTTTTTTTTTTAAACTTTACTGTGAAGCATCTTGGCAAATCAAATTTGAAAGAACTCTTTTTCAGTAAGTTTCTTGCTCAAGTTGTAGATAAGAAACCAAACTGTATTTTCAAACCCAGGAATATGGGGACTGGCATTTGGTGCAGTGGTTAAGATGCTGCTTGGAAAAAAATTGATGCTGGTCAGGACTCCTGCATTCCATATGAAAGCGCCTGGCCTGGGGTGGAGTCCTTGCCTTCTGATTCCACCTTCATGTGCATATGCCCCCCTGGGAGGCAGCAGGTGATGGCTCAAGTTCTTGGGACTCTCACTCACATGGGAAACCTACATTGGGCATTATAGATGTTTGGGGAATGAACTTGTAGATAAAAGATTCTCTCTGTGCCCTATCTGTATCTCTGTCTCTCTTCTCTTTCTGTTTCCGTGCCTTTCAAATTGTTAAAAATATGTAAATTTTGGCTGGCACTGTGGCTCACTTGGTTAATCCTCCACCTGTGGCACCGGCATCCCATATGGGTGCCGGATTCTAGTCTCGGTTGCTCCTTTTCCAGTCCAGCTCTCTGCTGTGGCCGGGAAGGCAGTGGAGGATGGCCCAAGTGCTTGGGCCCCTGCACCCACATGGGAGACCAGGAGGAAGCACCTGGCTGCTGGCTTTGGATAGGCACAGTTCTGTCTCCCTCTCTCTCACTGTCTAACTCTGTCAAACAAATAAAAAAAAATGTAAATCATAATTAACAAGATAGCTTAGAAGCAGGAAGAAAACTTAGCATCAGCAGGTCATGCTATTAAAAATGTATAAGAACTATGTAGATGGGTTATTATAAGAATTCACAACATCCGGTATTTTGATATTGATTATTCAGTTGTCAGCAGCACTGAGAGGATGTACTATATGCAGAAGGTATACCCTGAGATATTATAGCACTTATAATGGTGTTCATAAATGACTCGAAACCTGAATTATTCAGCAATTTCATAATATGCATAACTGGTAAGAATGCTTAGTAATATTTTGTCTAAGTGACAGAAATACAAAGCCATCAGCCTCACTTCAAGAACTGGTGCTTTGAAAATAAACTATACTGAAATCTGGAGCATGGGAGCATAAGTGTCTGGAAAAGTTTCAGTGTATCTATTTAGAGATTGTAAAATATCTCCAGAACTGTTAACATTGAAAGGGAAATCAAAAGTGTAACTTCAAATTATTTAGAAAAAAATTATAAAATGTAATTGTTAACGCCAAAACTTTAGCTGCAGAGACATTTTCTCCTTTAAGCTTTCATTTTCAGGTAAGAATTTTAAAGGACAAACCAATTGATCTAATGATGAACTGAAAAATGAAAGCCACCTTCAAATTCCTGACCCAATGAAATTATGAATACTAATAAATGATTATCATGGTTTTAAGCCATTATATCTTGAGGTAATATGTTGTATAGCATTAGGTAATTCAGCAAAATTGCAAATAATGTATGCATTAGGACATGTATGTGCTTAGAAGAATATATATGCTAGAAAAATATAAATGAAAAGACTAGTGATTTTTTTTCATTTTAGCATTATTGGTTTCTTTTGTGTTTTCCTTTATATTTTTCTGCAATATGCTGATAAAGTAATAAAGAGATATGTCACATTATTTGCTTTTATCAGGAGCTGTCCAATGCTATTTTTTAAATCCACAAAACAAACATAAAAAATCATAATAAATGTGTCCCAATTGCATGTGACATGACTGATTACTCCTGGACTATGACTGGCTGCTCTCAGACCCTCAGTTTGTTTGGATGGGTTATGACTTTTATATTGCTTGCTAAACTCTTTAAGTGAATATAAATTTATGTAATAATAGTGACAAAAATAATTGTTTAGCTTCAGGAATTTTCACTAAATGATCATACCTAAACAAGATAATTCCCAAAAGTTCTGCAAAATGTATCTTATGAAAATACTATGTATGAGTTTCAATTTTTTGGACCAATGTAAACATATGTTTTAATCTCATTTTTCTCTTAACTTTTAAAATTAATTAATTCACTAGTTAATTAAGTGATCTATTTGAGAAGTAGAGTGACAGTCAACCAGAGAAACAGAAAGAGTGAGAAAAATTGTGTTCTGCCATGAGCAGGTTTACTCACCAAATGTCTACAACAGTGAGGACTGGGCCAGTCCAAAGCCCGGAGGCCGAAACACAACTTAGGTCTCCCAAATGTCTGACAGGGACCCAAATGGTGGTGTCATCTCTTACTGCTTCCTGTAGTACATAAAAGCAAAAAGCTAGAATTAGAATTGTAGCCAGAACTCAAACCCAGGCTTTCTGATATGTGATATGGACGTCTCAAAATGCGTCTTATCTGGCATACAAATACTATCTTTACTTTTCCACGAACTTTAAAATACTCTCATATAAACAGCATGCACAACGAAGAGAACATTGCTAATAACGCTGAAGAACCTATCACACTTGTTACCTGTCCCTATTACCCAGAAATAAAGAACAGCTATTCCATATGTAATAACCACTCTTTAATTTTGCCATCTCATTTATTTGCACAAAAGTTTTTATTATATATGTTTATTTTTAATATCCATAGGATTTTTAAAAATATAATCACTTTTCCACTTCAGATATGCATAATTTCTAGCTTTGTTCTTTTTTTCTGATCAGTTATACTGTGTATTTATCAATTTTGATATCATATTCAAAGAATAGGCTGTATTAAGTTCCTGGAGTTGCCATTATAAAGTATCACAAACTGAGTTGCTTAAAACAACAAAATTTAAGATCTTATATTTCTGGAGGCTGTAAGTACAAATCAAGGTGGTGGCTGGGCTGTACTCCCTCAGAAACCTGTTGGAGCAACTCCTTTCTTGATTCTGCTAGCCCACATGCTGACTGTTAACTTTAGTGCTCTGTGTCCTATAGATGCATCTTTCCAGTCTCCGCTTCTGTCATCACATGGCCATCTTCCCCCCTGTTCACATCATCTCTTATGGGGACCCTTTGTATACTGAATTAAGGGCCCACTCTACTCCAGGATTGCTTCATCTTGACCAATCACATCTGCAATGCATTTATTGTCAATTATGCATGCATTCTGAGGTATTGGAGTTGAGGAAAACATCATATATTTTTGGTCAACTAAACTTATCCCATCACATTAAGTTCTGGCTTTGTTGTTTTACTTTGTCTGTGATTTCCAAATCATAAATTTCTGCACTTGTATTTATTGCCTCATGCCTAATTTTTTTGAGCTTTATTTTCTGATCTTGTTTCTTCTTGAGATACGCATTAGAACATTGAATTTCAATCTCCCTTCTTACTTAATATTAAAGGGGATTTTTTGCTCTCTTGTTTTTAAAATTTAATGTGATTTTAAAATTTTAATTAGCTTTTAACAGACTCAGTATGGTTTACAGATAAAATTTTAAGAACATAAAGATAGGCCCTTTCTTATTCCTTCTCTCCCTCTTTTTCTCCTTTCCACTCTCCTTTCTTCTCATTTTGTTTTTTTCAGTATTTAAGATAACATTTTTAATTTATATTACAGTAAAACATTTAATATTTCATTATATAATAAGTAAAAAGCAAAAAGACCCTGCTTTAGTGGAAATATAGACAGTGGTTATAAACAATAATTGAATGGAAAAATGACCATTTCACTGATATTTAGTAAATTTTAAAGTAATCACAGATCATTAAAACTATAGTAGTATAACATTTCTAACCACTGTTTTGGCAAAGGTATCAAGCACAGTTTCACCAATCCATATTTGCAGCAATATTGATGCACACAGGTATTTCTTTTCCTTCCTTCCTTCCTTCCTTCCTTCCTTCCTTCCTTCCTTCCTTCCTTCCTTCCTTCCTTCCTTCCTTCCTTCCTTCTTTTTCAAATTTATATCCCAGGGCCTCTACTGTGGCGTAGTGAGTAAAGCCACCGCCTGCAGTGCCAGCATCCCATATGGGCGCAGGTTCGAGTCCTGGCTGCTCCTCTTCTGATCCAGCTCTCTGCTATGACCTGGGAAAGCAGTGGAAGATGGCCCAATTTCCTGGGCACATGCACCCGGAAGAAGCTCCTGGGTCCTGGCTTCAGATCTGCACAGCTCCACAGTTGTGGCCACCTGGAGAGTGAATCAGTGGATGGAAGACCTCTCTCTCTCTCTGTGTCTCTCTCTTTTTGCTTTTCTGTAACTCTCCCTTTCTAATAAATAAATAAAACTTTAAAAAAACTTTATTTCCCACATATAAAGGAGACCATGTGGAATTTGTCCTTCTGTGTCAGGCTTATTTCAGTCAACATAATGTCCTCCGGTTACATTCATTTTGCTGCAAATGGTAGAATTTCATTTTTTTAATAGTTGAATAATATTCCACTGTGTATATATGCCATATTTTCTTTATCCATTCATTTGATGATGGACACATCCATTGTTTCCAGGTTTTGGCTATTGTGAACAGTGCCGCTATAAACATGGAGGTGCAGGTAATTCTTTGATACAATGTGTTCAAGTCTTTTGGGTATATACTCAGCAATGAGACTGCTAGATCATATGGCAAGTCTATTTCTAGGTTTTTAGGCAGTCTGCACACTTTTCCACAGTGGCTGCACTAATTTACATTCGTAGAAATAGTGTATAAATGTCCCCTTCTGTCCATATCCTCCTCAGCATTTGTCACCCTCAGGATTTTGGGTTTTAGCCATTCTGACAGGGATGAGGTGATATCTCACTGTGGTTTTGATTTGCATTTCCCTGATGAGTAGTGATATTGAGTGTTTTTTTCATGTATGTTTTGGCCATTTGTATTTCTTCTTCTGAGAACTATCTATTGAGGTCCTTTGCCAATTTCTTCACTGGATTGATTATTTGTCTCTTGTTGAGTTTTTTTTTTTTTAAGTTGCTGATATGTTCATGATATTAATCCTTCATCAGAGGGGTAGCATGCAGATATTTTTTCCCATTCTGTTGGATGTCTCTTCACTCTATTGCTTGTTTCCTTTGCTGTGCCCCATTTGTTTAGCCCCATGTGTTTAATTTTGCTTTTGTTGCCTTTGCTTTGGGGTTCTTGTCTAAGAAGTCGTTCCCTACACCATTATCTTTGAGTGTTTCCCCTACATTCTCTTCTAACAACTACAGTTTCAGGTCTTAAATTTAGGATTTTGATCTATCCTGAATTGATTTTTGTATTTGTGAGAGGTATGGATCTAATTTAATTCTTCTATATATATCAAACTGGTTTTGCCGTACATTTTTATTTATTTATTTGAGAGGTAGAGTTACAGACAGGGAGAGGGAGAGATAGAGAGAAAGGTCTTTCTTCTGTTGGTTTTCTTCTTCAATGTATTAATATGATTTATGATGCTTATTGATTTGCGAACGTTAAGCCTCCCTTGCTTTTCTGTGATAAATCCCACTTGTATGTGATGTATGATGCTCTAGATGTGGTTTTGGATAAAATTTGCTGGTATTTTGTTGAGAATTTTTGCATCTATGTTCACGAAGGACATAGGTCTGTAGTGTGTGTGTGTGTGTGTGTGTGTGATGTCTTTGGTTTTGGTATCAAAGAGATGCTGGCATCATAAAAAGAGTTTGACAGAGTACCATATATTCAGTATTTTAGAATAATTTTAAAATTATTGGAGTTACTGCCTCTTTGGATGTTTTGTATGGTTCAGCAGTAAAACCATTAGGTCTTGGATTTTTCCTTGATGGAAGACTTTTGATTACTGCTTCAATCTCATTGCTTGTTATGGGTCTGTTTATATTGTCTATATCTTCTTGATTTGATCTTGGTAGGTTATATGAATCTAGGAAGTTATCCATTTCATAGAGGTTTTGATTTAAGGCTTTTAAATCAATACTGTGTAAGTTTTAGTACAACTTATTTGTGTCTATCAATTCAATATACATAATTTTTATTCAAATAGAATATAAAATGATGCTGACTTATTTTACTGTTTAATTTTTGTTTGATCACAAATGCAAAATATTTTATGTAAATATGACTCATCCAGCATCAAGCCTTACTAGTAATTGGAAATGGATACAAGATAGTTATAGCAAATGTCATAAATAGCCAGAAGACCCCAAGTCCATTAAACACAGTTCTTTGGAACACCTTTTTCAAAACAGTATATAGTGTAGAATCTAAATGACAAGTATTAACTCCATGTGCTCAATTAGTTAATTGAGGTGGCTTAGTTTTGAGATCTCTTAGCTTTTTTTATCTTGCTGTTCACATAACCAGAAAAAATATATGAATAATTTTTACTCTCCAGAGTAGCAGCAGTTCACAAATCCAAAAATTTCAGGCTTATTGCTATTTCATGTATTTTCTGTTGCTTATGTTTCTTGGATTGATAAAAACACATAAAAATGTTCAGAAAAATCATCATTTATAGTCTAAATAATAAGTTCTGTCAGTCAAGAAATATAAATGCAGGTGCCGCGGCTCAATAGGCTAATCCTCTGCCTGCATCACTGGCACACTGGGTTCTAGTACCAGTCGGGGTGCCAGATTCTGTCCCGGTTGCCCCTCTTCCAGTCCAGCTCTCTGCTGTGGCCGGGGAGTGTAGTGGAGGATGGCCCAAGTCCTTGGGCCCTGAACCTGCATGGGAGACCAGGAGAATCACCTGGCTCCTGGCTTCAGACCAGTGCAGTGCGCCGGCTGCAGCATGCTGGCTGCAGCGGCCATTGGAGGGTGAACCAACGGACAAGGAAGACCTTTCTCTCTATCTCTCTCTCTCTCACTGTCCACTCTGCCTGTCAAAAATAAATAAATAAAAAGAAATATAAATGAGTAGGCTTTCAGTCTAGAGGTTTGAACTCTCACTTCCCATATCAGAGTGCTTAGCCTGTTATCTATCATTGGCTCCTGACTCCAGCTTCCCGCTAGTGTAGATTCTGAGAAGCAGGAGGAATGGCTTAAGTGACCGGGTCCTTGCCACCCACGTGGAAGAACTGGATTGAGTTTGCAGATCCTGACTTTGGCCCTAACTCAGCCCCAACCATTACAGATATTTAGAAGTGAACGAGTAGTGATCTCTCTTCCTCTCTGTCTACTTGCTTTTCAAACAAATAAATAAACAAATGGAATTAGAGAATCACTGGTCAAATTTAGCCCCTAGTTTCCTGAAGTTATTGAACTTTTGCTTATGGACCAGGATATGGCCAATTTGTGTAACTATTCTCTGTACTCTTAAATGTATATTCTGTCATGACTGTGTTCAGAGCTATAGCTATATAAATAGGTTAAATATTCTGGAGATGTTGCCTAGATTTTCTATAGCTCTACTAATTATTTTTCTGCTTGTCCCATCTGGTATTAGCAGCAATGTGGTAAAATATTCCTTTATGTTTATATATTTGTCTACTTCAAATATCAATTCTGATATTTTCACTGTGTTAATTTTGAAGCTTATTAGAAATATAAAAAGTTAAGACTGTTTGAGCTTACTTGATTACTTACCTTTTATTATGTTAAAAGTCTCTGTGTTGGGCCAGCATTGTGGCATAACAGGCAAAGCCACCTCCTGCAATGCCAGCATCCATATAGGTGCTGTTATAGCAATCTGGGGAGTGAAGAAGCAGGTGACAAATTCTCCTTCTCTCTCTCTCTCTTTCTCTCTTTGTATCTCTGACTTCCAAATAAATAAATAAATCTTTTTAAAAATGTTTATATTTCTAATGATGCTTATTTTCAGCTTCTCTGTGTCCTTGAATTTAAGGGACATTAGTTGTGGGTTATGTTTTATTGTTTTAATCTATATTAAAAACTCCCCCCTCTTTTTTTTATTTGACAGGTAGAGTTATAGACAGTGAGAGAGAGAGACAGAAAGGACTTCCTTCCGTTGGGTCACTCCCCAAATGGCCGCTATGGCCAGCACTGTGCCGATCTGAAGCCAGAAGTCAGGTGCTCATTCTGGTCTCCTATGCAGGTGCAGGGGCCCAAGCACTTGGGCCATCTTCCACTGCCTTCCCTGGACACAGCAGAGAGCTGGACTGGAAAAGGAGCAACCGGGACTAGAACCCGGCACCTATATGTGATGCTTGTGCCGCAAGATGGAGGATTAACCAAGTGAGCCATGGTGCTGGCCCCTGAAAACTCCCCCTTTTTGAATATTTAGATTCAGTATGTTTAATATAATTAATCATTTTTGGAGTTTACACATGTTATTTAGTTATCATTTTTAAAATGTATTGCGTCGCTTCTTCAAAAGGGGCTTTTTCCCATGTCTTTTCTTCTATCTGGCATGTTCACTCTCCTTTTCCTACATTAATTTAAATAATTATTACTAATGCTTCAGTCTTGTTTCTCAAGATCCTGCCTGGGTCCATGTCTAGGTATGATTCCTTTTTATAGTCATTCTCATGCTTCTTCTTCTTCTGTTTTTACTTCTGGATCACAACTTGATAATGGTAGGATAATTTTTTCTTATAAGTAAATATTTACATCATTAATGAACTAGTATGCAGGTTCTTTAACCAACCCTTCTTTCTTCACAAAGGTGAAACAGATTAAAACAATACTTAAAGAAATGATCGGGTTGGCACCGGGTCGGCACCGTGGCTCACTTGGCGAATCCTCTGCCTGAGGTGCAAGCATCCCATATAGGCACTGGTTCTAGTTTCGGTCACTCCTCCTCCAGTCCAGCTCTCTGCTTGGCCCAGGAGGGCAGTGGAGGATGGCCTAAGTGCTTGGGCCCCTGCACCAGCATGGGAGACCAGGAAGAAGCACCTGGCTCCTGGCTTTGGATCAGAACAGTGCTGGCCATAGTGGCCATTTGAGGAGTGAACCAATGGAAGGAAGACCTTTCTCTCTGTGTCTCTCTCACTGTCTATAACTGTACCTGTCAAATAAATAAAAAAAGATCAATACATATCTGTTATATAGAAGAAAATCATCTCATTGAGCGACCTTTATAGTTTTAAATCTAACTTGTCCTATCTTTGACCATGTCTGTCCCCCTTCTTAAGGGCTTATGGGATGATTTGTAGCTTCCTATACTAGTGGACCCTTCCCATATAAGAGCATATTTCCTGAGACAATCCCATTTCTTGTACACCCACAAGATGGGAGAATTTGACTGACCAAGTGCTGGTTTATTTCAAACATTTTCCAGATTATTTGATGCAAATTCCTTTCCAACAATATTCTATTGTCACTTTTAAATGAACTCGGCAAAGTTAAGGGCTGTGACTCATGAATGTTCACTTTCTTCCTGGATTAAGTAGGCAGTAAGAGGCAAAAATGTCTGATGACTCAAAGTTTCTATGCGTGTATTCAAGTTCTTTCTTCCCTTTTGTGAAATCACTCTTAGCGTAAGTGGAAGAAATAGTTATGTGTTACATGTCCTTCCTGTCATTCCTGTGCAATAAGTACACTCTTCAGGCCTTTGTCCTTCAGCTATATTCCAGCCTTGCAAGGTTTGATCCATTCATTTATTAAAGAAAAATATTATTTCTCTCTGTACATTTCTTTAAGAAATGTTTATAACAAACCATTCAAACTAAACAGAGAAATACCAAGGAAATTTGAAGAATGTGGTGGATAATCCTATATGACAAATTACCTGGGAGCTTGAACTGTTCTTGAGATGATTGCTTGTAGTAGGTAAATTATAATTTGCTGAGTGTCTATGGCAACTCAGGGAATAGCTTAGCCTTATGTAAACAACAATAGACAGCTTGCTTTGCTCGCTAGAAGAAGCAGATTAAGGGAATACATTTTCCTTTCTCTTCATGTCACCAAGGAGAAAATTTTGCTATCTAGCTTTCCAATAAAGCTTTTCTGCTTTTGGTTCCATGCAAATAATCAGTAATACTTTAAATCATGTAACTTCCATTTTAATTTTTTTTACTATCTGCTATAGATTGGAGGTTTATGTTCCCCCAAATTAATAGGTTAAAGTCTTAACCCCATTAAAATGGTATCACAAAATGAGGTCATCTGGAGCTGCTCAAGTCCTGAGGGTGGAGCCACATGTATTAATTTAATATCTTTTTAATAAAGACCTAGAGAACTCTTTGTTTCTTCTAACATGTGAGGAGTAAGAAAACAACAGTCTGTGACCCAGAAAGTGGTTCCTCACAGGATATGTCAGTGTTTTGACCTTGGACCTCCCAGTCCCTAGAAGAGTGAGAAATAAACTTCTGTAGTGTATCTGGTATTCTTTCATAGCAATGCAAAGAGATTTAAGACATCTCTATATACCAACAATTCAGATGGGTTGAAACGTGAAGTGCACATTGTATTTCCAGGTAGAAAGGTGACCTTCTACCATTTGTGTGATATTAAAATTACTTTGCTTTTAATAAATATTGTCACAAACAAAGTTTAAAATCTTAATTGCAGAATACAAAATATGCCCCAAAGGATAACTCAGGTATATACTTGACTAAAGCATAAGTGAAGAAATTGAAAAACATTAGTATATGTCACCTTGAAATTTATAGACTTAAAAACTTAATTATAAAAGAGGAAAATCATGCCATATCTTTTTAGCAATAAAAAATTTTCTTAATTTGTGTCAAGAAAATTCATTTTTAGATTAAGGTTTTCAGTTACCTATATTCTCATTGTTAGAGAACTAAGGATATTTTTGAAGAAATCTCTTCATTTGTTATCATTTTTTCTTAAAAATTTTTATCAAATAGAGCTAGCAGTCTAACTTTTGGAGATAAATATCCAATTAATGCCCCATAAACACTGATTCTTCACTTTTTCTTCTGTTAATACCACAGGGCTTTTACTGGGTTATTCTCCCTTAACATGCTGTTAATCCATGCAGATGCATTTATTTTCCACTAAATCAGCCTTTTCGTCTTTGTCTTTCGTGTGTTAGTCATTGCCCTCTAATGTTATGCTCCACGCCTAGTGGGTGACATACTACCACAACCATCTGCCTAGGTGCAGTTGGAATTCTGAATCACCTGACCGCAAGTTGAACATAAAGAATGAGTATAAAGCAGGTAAAAATAGACTATGACATTTAAGAAAAAATGTAACAGAATCTTGGGGATCAGGAAAATTTGTTGGCAAAAAGAAATTCAAACAGACACTGGGCATCACAATTTCTGGAATCTATATGACTTCTCCATATCCAAAATAGTTATAGCCTACTTCCCCCTGCCACAATCTTATTGAAATATTTTTGTGAGCCAGGCTTCTCAGACCTTCCAAATTTCGGTAGAATCTGCAATAAGAAAATCAATGGTACACTTCCCACGTATTGCTCAAGCCAACATTGGATTGCACTTATTAACTATCAATCGTAACTTTGTTCTTAGGATAACAAGTCCTGACGTTAACACACAGAAGAGTTTTTTTTCTCATCATCACAAAACTCTCCATTTCCATTATTAGAATAATTATAATGATTTTGATTTTTACATAAATATAAGGAAGAGAGATAGAGAAAATCGTTGTTTTATTCTGATCATGACAGAACAACTCTAATAGATTGCTCTCCCATTGTAACCAACTGGGAAAACAGACTATACAAAACAGTTGTTTCCAGAAATTACAAACAGGCAGCACAAGTATATACTGAGACAAGGAGAATATGTGAGATGAGCCCAACAATAATCTTCATGTTGCACCTGGAAATATTTTCCAAATCAAAATGCAGGGAAGGGAACCTGAGCAGAGCATAGTAATATATCAGAATTAAGAAAACAATTTATGAGTTTGAGGAATATGAGACAACTAGAATTTGTGGGGCAGAGTATCAAAAAAGCTCGTGTTACACAGAATAAAAAGCCCCATAAGTTTGCACCAGGCTGCTTTTTGGTTTTCATGGATTTATAGGGTAGAACTCTATAAGGAGATAAGCAGGAAACATCTGTCAGGAAAGAATCACTAATACAGAGGCCTGCATGCCATCAAATATTACGAGACGCGAGAAAACAGAAAATTTAACCCATAACCAGAGAAAATCAGCCAGTATAAAGAAAACTAGAAAAGATAGAGATGATGCAATTAGAAGATACCAGCTTTGAAACAGCTAATGTAGATTTCTTAAAGGATTTAACAGAAAGTCTGAATACAATAAGATTAATAAATACTGAAATGAAAATAATAAAAATATTTAATATCAGTGTAGGAAAATCCATTGAGAAATAAAGATTTAGAGAATGAATAGACATAACAAAGTAAAAAATAAAAAATGGACATGGCTGAGTAAGACAAACAAAAATAACAAATCTTCAGGTGGTTGTGAGAAAATGTCTATTAGGCTAATATGTATAATTGGAGTTCATGAAAAGAAGATAAAAATAGAAGACATTAAGGCCATATTTTTGTTGACAAACTCAACAAAACTCAAGCTGGGTAAACAAAAAAATACCAACATGTATCACAATACCAATAACTAAAAGGTAAAGAGGACATCTTGAAGGTAAGCAGAGTAAAAGTAAATATGACAAGAAAAGAAACATTGGAATGGCCACTAGCTTCTCATCAGAAATAGTGAATACCCCAAACACCTATTAGGCAACACCTAATAGCTGAAATAAAAAACTGTCAAGGAAAAATGAAATATCCAACAATAATACTCTTCAAAATTATGACATTTAATTTAGGTTGAGAGGCATATATACACATACATATTTTTATTTGTATATATACATCATTTTGAAAGGGTTTAAAGGAGAGTATTAATATATTTATAAACAAATGCATGCATTAATAGTTATGTAATATCATATGCACATGCACACACATACGTCATGTATACTAAGAGAGAAAATGCATTATGAAACAAATATTGAGAAATTATATTATTTGTGGATTTGGTGTCAAGTATATAGATAGGGTTCTTTTTTTTTTTTTCTTTTTTGACTGGCAGAGTTAGACAGTGAGAGAGAGAGAGAGAAAGGTCTTCCTTCTGTTGGTTCACCCCCCAAATGGCTGCTACCGCCAGCTCTCTGCAGCTGATGCACTGCACTGATCTGAAGCCAGGAGCCAGGTGCTTCCTCCTGGTCTCCCATGCGGGTGCAGGACCCAAGCACTTGGGCCATCCTCCACTGCCTTCCCGGGCCACAGCAGAGAGCTGGACTTGAAGAGGATTAACTGGGACAGAATCCATTGCCCCAACCAGGACTAGAACCTGAGGTGCAGTGCTATAGGAGGAGGATTAGCCTAGTGAGCTACGGTGCTGGATTTTATTTATACCATTTTTGAAATTTTTGATAAGTTCAAAGTTGTTTCAAAACCAAAGTTAAGAAATGGAGGGGCCAGTGCTGTGGCTCACTTGGTTAATCTTCCACCTGCGGCGCTGGCATCCCATATGAGCACCGGGATTTAGTCCTTGTTGGGGCGCCGGATTCTGTCCTGGTCGCGGTGCTGGATTCTGTCCCGGTTGCTCCTCTTCCAGTCCAGCTCTCTGCAGTGGCCCGGGAGTGTAGTGGAGGATGGCCCAAGTGCTTGGGCGCCTGCACCCATGTGGGAGACCTGGAAGAAGCTCCTGGTTCCTGGCTTTGGTTCAGCGTAGCTCCAACCGTAGAGGTCATTTGGGGGTGAACCAACAGAAGGAAGACCTTTCTCTCTGTCTCTCCTCTCTCACTGTCTAACTCTGTCAAAAAAAAAAAAAAAAAAAAAAGAAAGAAAGAAAGAAAGAAAGAAAGAAAAGAAATGGAGACAAAGACAAATTTCAGCAAAACAAAAGCTTAATGAATCTTAGCTATTACAGATTTACTGCATGGAATGGTAGATACTTCTATGGGCTGAACGGAAATTATACAGAGGGCAACTTGGATATACACAAAAAATGAAGCAAATCATAAACAGCAATGATGAAATGAATAACAGCTGAACAATTCAGAAGTCCATGACACAAAATCACAAATCTCTGAAAAGGTCAATGAAGTTTGTAAATTTCTAGTTAATTTGAAAAATAAAAAACAGAAAAGGCAAACATTACCAATATCAGGAATTGAAGGTGGGAGACTACTACACAGTCTGCTAACTCTTAAAAGATGATACAATAAAAACCTTTGCCAATAAATTCAATAACTTGTATGAAATTGACAGATTCTATGACATCAGAAATTATGAAAACCAATGAGATGAAACGAAGATCCACATATCCTTATATGCCTTATATTAAGAAATTAAATCCATAGCCTAAAATTTCTACCAAGAAATCTCTTTTAACTAAGAAACCCAGATGGATTAATTAGTTTTCAACATTTGAAAAAGAAAAATAAATTTCTTTCAGAAAACAGGAAATGTGAATATTTCCAAGCAATTTTTAAGGGCAGGGCCATCACAAGATACAAGAAAACACAAAAGCCTGCTGATATTCCTAGTATTCATGGTACAAAATACTTCTGAAGAATATTTTAAGAACTGAACAATGGAATGTATAAAAAGAATTTGTGACAAGATCAAGTAGAATCTTTTTAAGAGTATAAGATTGTTTTTAACATATGGACACCGGTTGGAGGCCAGGCTGCTTCACTTCCAATCCAGCTCTCTACTATGGCCTGGGAAAGGAAGATGGCCCAAGGTCTTGGGCCCCTGCATCTGCATGGGAGACCTGGAGGAAGCTCCTGGGCTCTTGGCTTCAGATAGGTGCAGCTTCGGCCATTGCGGCCAATTTGGGAGTGAACCATTGGAGGGAAGACCTTTCTCTCTCTCTCTCTCTTTCTCCCTCTGCTTCTCCTCTGTGTAACTTTGACTTTCAAAAAAATAAATAAATAAATACATCTTATTTAAAAAATCAAACAATGAAATTCAACATATTAGCAAAATTTAATAAAAAAGTAACTTAAAGTATCGTAATACTTGAAGAAAAAATATTTTATGAAATTCAGTCATATTCATTATAAGCATTCTCAGCAATTGAGGAATAGAAGGGAGGTTTTTCTTAATAGTAAAGTACATATGTGAAATATCCACAGCTAAACACTGTCCAAGGAAAGATTCAAAATTAGGATGAAACAAAAATATCAGCTTTTGCCAAATCTATTGAATATATTACTGGAATTCATAGTCCCAGTAGAATAAGGCAGAAAATATAAAGTATGTTGATTGAAAGAAAAAGTCTTAATTTCCGTCAATCAAGCATATTTATAGAATATCCTAAGTTGTCTACATAAAGCTACTGGAATGAAAAGTTTATTACACTTGTAGAATTAAGAGTCAAACTACAAAAAAATAAGTCTATATACAATGCAGCATTAAAAGAAAATTAGAGACCAATATCCCTGATGAACATAGATACAAAAATCCTCAATGAAATTCTGGCCAATAGAATGCAACAACACATCAGAAAGATCATCCACCCAGACCAAGTGGGATTTATCCCTGGTATTCAGGGATGGTTCAATGTTTGCAAAACAATCACCATGATACACCACATTAACAAACTGCAGAAAAAAACCATATGATTATCTCAATAGATGCAAAGAAAGCATTCGACAAAATACAACAACCTTTCATGATGAAAACTCTAAGCAAATTGGGTATAGAAGGAACATTCCTCAATACAATCAAAGCAATTTACGAAAAACCCATGGCCAGCATCCTATTGAATGGGGAAATGTTGGAAGCATTTCCACTGAGATCTGGTACCAGACAGGGATACCCACTCTCACCACTGCTATTCAATATAGTTCTGGAAGTTTTAGCCAGAGCCATTAGGTAAGAAAAAGAAATTAAAGGGATACAAATTGAGAAGGAAGAAGTCAAACTATCCCTCTTTGCAGATGATATGATTCTATATTTAGGGGATCCAAAAAACTCTACTAAGAGACTTTGGGCCAGCGCCACGGCTCACTAGGCTAATCCTCCACCTTGTGGCGCTGGCACACCAGGTTCTAGTCCCGGTCAGGGTGCCGGATTCTGTCCCGGTTGCCCCTCCTCCAGGCCAGCTCTCTGCTGTGGCCAGGGAGTGCAGTGGAGGATGGCCTAAGTCCTTGGGCCCTGCACCCCATGGGAGACCGGGATAAGTACCTGGCTCCTTAGGATCGGATCAGTGCGGTGCGCTGGCCACAGTGTGCCAGCTGCGGCAGCCATTGGAGGGTGAACCAACGGCAAAGGAAGACCTTGCTCTCTCACTCTCTCTCTCTCACTGTCCACTGTGCCTGTCCAAAAAAAAAAAAAAAAAAAAAGAGAGAGAGAGAGAGAGAGAGACTATTGGAACTCATAGAAGAGTTTGGCAAAGTAGCAGGATATAAAATCAAAGCACAAAAATCCACAGCCTTGGTATACACAAGCAATGCCACAGCTGAGAAAGAACTTCTAAGATCAATCCCATTCACAATAGCCACAAAACAATCAAATACCTTGGAATAAACTTAACCAAAGATGTAAAAGTTCTCTACGATGAGAATTACAAAATCCTAAAGAAAGAAATAGAAGAGGATACCAAAAAATGGAGAAATCTTCCATGCTCATGGATTGGAAGAATCAACATCATCAAAATGTCCATTCTTGCAAAAGCAATTTATATATTCAATTCGATACCAATCAAAACACCAGACATTCTTCTCAGATCTGGAAAAAATGATGCTGAAATTCATATGGAGACACAGGAGACCTTGAATAGCTACATCAATCTTGTACAACAAAAACAAAGCCGGAGGCATCACATACCAGATTTCAGGTCATACTACAGGGCAGTTGTAATCAAAACAGCATGGTACTGGTACAGAAACAGATGGATAGACTAATGGAACAGAACAGAAACACCAGAAATCAATCCAAACATCTACAGCTAGCTTATATTTGATCAAGGATCTAAAACCAATTCCTAGAGTAAGTTCAGTCTGTTCAAGAAATGGTGCTGGGAAAACTGGATTTCCACATGTGGAAGCATGAAGAAAGACCCCTACCTTGCATCTTAACACAAAAATCTACTCAACATGGCTTAAAGATCTAAATGTATGACTTGACACCATCAAATTATCAGAGAACATTGGAAAAACCCTGCAAGATATAGGTACAGGCAAAGACTTCTTGGAAAAGACCCTGGAGGCGCAGGTAGTCAAAGCCAAAATTAATAACTAGGATTGCAGCAAATTGAGAAGCTTATATATGGCAAAAGAAACAGGAAAGTGAAGAAGCAACCGACAGAATGGGAAAAAAATATTTGCAAACTATGCAACAGATAAAGTGTTAATAACCAAAATGTACAAAGAGATCAATAAACTCCACAACAACAAAACAAGCAACCCACTTAAGAGATGGTCCAAGGACCTCAATAGACATTTTTCAAAAGAGGAAAACCAAATGGCCAACAGACACATGAAAAAATGTTCAGGATCACTAGCAATCAAGGAAATGCAAATCAAAACCACAATGAGGTTTCACCTCACCCCGGTTAGAATAGCTCACATACATAAATCTACCTACAACAGATGCTGGTGAGCATGTGGGGGAAAAGGGACACTAACCCACTGTTGGTGGGAATGCAAACTGGTAAAACCACTATGGAAGTCAATCTGGAGATTCCTCAGAAACCCAAATATAACCCTAACATACAACCCAGCCATCCCACTCCTTGGAATTTACCCAAAGGAAATTAAATTGGCAAACAAAAAAGCTGTCTGCACCTTAATGTTTATTGCAGCTCAATTCACAGTAGCTAAGACCTGGAATCAACCTAAATGCCCATCAACAGTAGACTGAATAAAGAAGTTATGGGACATGTATGCTATAGAATGTTACAGAGCAGTAAAAAACAATGAAATTTGGTCATTTGCAACAAAATGGAGGAATTTGGAAAACATCATGCTGAGTGAAATAAAAGCCAGTCCCAAAGGAACAAATATGATACGTTCTCCCTGATCGGTGACAACTTACTGAGCACCAAAAAGGAAACCTGTTGAAGTGAAATGGACACTATGAGAAACAGTGACTTGATCAGCCCTTGCCCTGACTGTTGATGGACAACTTAATACTTTATCCCTTTTAGTATTTTTTTGTTCTACTTAATACTATTGGTTGAACTCTGTAATTAACACACAATTATTCTTAAGTGTTTAAATTTAACTGGAAAGTGATCCCTGTTAAATATAAGAGTGGGAATGAGAGAGAGAAGTGATGTACAGTCCGGCACATGCTCAATTGGACTTGCCCCAAATGGTAGAGTTAAAAACGTGTCAGGGGGTTCCAATTCAATCCCATCAAGGTGGCATGTACCAATGCCATCTCACTAGTCCAAGTGATCAATTTCAGTTCACAATTGATCACACTGATAGGTCTTAGAGTCAAAGGGATTACATTAACAAGACTAGTGTCTGCAAATACTAACTGATAGAATCAAATAGGGAGAGAATGATCCATCATGGGAAGCAGGATACACAGCAGACTCATAGAATGACAGATGTCCTATACAGCACTCTGGCCTCAGAATCAGCACTTAAGGCATTTGGATCTGGATGAAGAGCCCATGGGGGTATTTTAGACATGGAAAGCCAAGACACTCTGGAAAAAAAAAGACCTAAATGAAACATCTCTGCGAGCGAGATCCCAGTAGAAAGAATGGGCCATCAAAGAAGGAGGTACCTTTCTTTGAAGGGAGGAGAGAACTTCCACTTTGACTATGACCTTGTCTAAATAAGATCAGAGTTGGCAAACTCAAAAGGCTTCCATAGCCTTGGCAACTCATGACAAGAGCCTAGGGTGATTACTGACGCCGTAAACAAGAGTGTCAAATTGTTACGGCAACAACAGGAGTCACTGTGTACTTACTCCCCATGTAGGATCTCTGTCCTTAATGTGTTGTACAATGTGAATTAATGCTATAACTAGTACTCAAACAGTACTTTACACTTTGTATTTCTGTGTGGGTGCAAACTGTTGAAATCTTTACTTAATATATATTAAATTGATCTTCTGTATATAAAGAGAATTGAAAATGAATCTTGATGTGAATGAAATGGGAGAGGGAGCAGGAGATGACAGGGTTGCGGGTGGGAGGGAAGTTATGGGGGGGAAAAGCCATTGTAATCCATAAGCTGTACTTTGAAAATTCATATTTATTAAATAAATGTTAAAAAATAATCATTGTAATGACATGTACAAGTCTAAAAACTACTGTTAATTAACCAACCTTGGTATGCCATTAACCTACCATTGGGATGTCAGAAGCCATTGTTTTGTCATAATCATTTGTAATGTCATAAACTACCTTTGTGAAGTCTATCAATTTTGATGTTACAAAAATATTTTGATATTATAGACCAATCATAATAATCACATTATGATTATAAAACAAACCATTATGATCTCATAAACAACCATTATTTTCACAATTTCAATGTGATAATCCACCTTCATGTAAAGAAAAATCTAACATTGTGATACATGATCAATTTTTACGTTGTAAAACACTTGTCATAATCAATTATATGTGATAAACCATCTTTGTAATGTCATAATCAATTGTGATATCCTAAAATCATTGTGATGTGTTAAACTAACATTAGTTTGCCATCAACCTACCATTGTGAGGTTATAAAGTAATTAGCATGATTTCATAATAAATTATGGTGTTATAAATATCTATGATGTCACAAGTATGATTGTGATATCAGAAACCTGTCATTGTGACATCATAATCAATTGTGATATCAAACCCATAATTGTGGTATCATAATCAATTGCAATTTAATTTACTTAAACTTATAGTATCATAAAATGTATTGTAGTTTTAAAAAATTTTGATGTCATAAAATCATTGATGTTATGTTGTAAACCTTCCATTCTCATGTTGTAATCAATTGTGATGTCACAAACTAACTTAATGATTAAAAGTGATTTTGTTGTCATAAAAATAGTGTGACACATAATCATTATGTAATAAAATTTCAATGTAATGAACAAGTAATGTGATACACTAGACATTTAATTGTGATGTTAGAAATAAATCATTGTACAGTCATAATAAATTTTGATGTCATAAAAGTACCATGATGAGGCCATAATTGTGATGCTATAAAAAAACTCATGATATTAAAATCAATTGTCAAATCATAAGCTCTAATAATGTAATATATTATGTTGTGATGTCACAATAAATTTTGGTCATAAAACCTAAAAAAAGTTTATATACAAGCAAAATGGAAATATGGAACAAACAACTGGAATATGAAATACTGAAATATCATTTTAAAAAGCTTAATGTTAATTTGGTATTGTTTTCAAAGTGTAATTTATTTGCATCAAAAACACAAAATATTTAAGTATAACATTTTTAAATGAAATATGCACGAACTATACACCAAAAACTACAAACTTATCTGAGAAAATAAGAATTCAAGAGATAAGCAATATTAATGGGTTGAAAATTCAACATTATTAAAATTTCAATTGTTCCTACAATAATCTCTAGATTAAAAAAGTCTTTATCAAATTCAAAACTACTGGAAGTTGAAGCTGTGACATATCCTCTACTGCTATTACAGTTCACTTTCTAGACAAAACGCTCCAAACTTTTGAAGCTTATTTTCAGAACAGACATAAACTGGGAATGATAAAAATAGTAGAACACTCAGTATCTAAGAAAACAGATATCACATACTCCAGAAATTTTAGACAGAAAGGAATTTTATACAGGGTTTTAGAACATACAAAACTGTTGACAAGACTGTGGTTCAGGGAAAACCACTACTGGATTTCAGGAAATTAGTAGTAGAGGAACTGTAAAAGGACACGGTTGTTGATCACAGTGAATCCAAATTGAGTGATCTTCAGTAGGCTGTTCAGAGACTTTATCACCTGCCAATGGCTGGCACTAGAGCAACGGTTGCTCCTAATTCTTTATTCCCTATTTTCCAGTATTGAATAGATGCCTTTCATTGGTGGAGTGTAGCCAAGAACTCCAACAGTATCAGAAGTGATAATGGAGATATGCTCTTAAGGCATCCAATTGCTGTGACACAGCACAGAAGAGAAATCTGCCACAGTAACACACAGTAGACATTCCTTCACTCAGGAAGTATTTTCTGAATGCGTACTTATAATATACAAGTCACTACACAAGCACAAGGCTGTGAGAGGTGGTGTGGATATATTGACACCTGCCATCAAGAAAATTACAACTTAAAGGCAATTATAAGACTTTCTAAAAAAAAGATTTACTTATTTGAAATGCGAGAGAGAGAGAGAGAGAGAGAGAGAGAGAGAGGTGCTCCATCCAAATGGTTGCTATAGTCGGGGTTGGGCTAGGCTGAAGCCAGGAGCCAGGAACTTCATCTGGGGGATCTCCATCTGGGTCTCCCACTAGGGTGGCAGGAGTCCAAGTATTTGGGCCATTATCTGCTGCCGTCCTAGATGTATTGGCAGGGAGCTGGATAGGAAACGGAACAGCTGGATCTTGAATCAATACTCTGATATGGGATGATGATATCCCAGGCAGCAGCTTAACCTGCTATCCCACAATATCTGCCCCAGTGATAAAACATACCTAAACATTATAGTTAAGAAAGGGAAGTATATAGTTGGTTCCAAACCTGTAATGTAAATAAAGTAATAAAAAAATGGAAAAAAGCTCTTACGGTACTCTAAATTTTGTGTTGTTCAATTACTTGCCTAATATTTAAAATTAGTAATGCTTTTTAATGTCCACATTACCAAAAGCATTTTCCATGAAGAAAATAAGTTCCTGTTTAATTAAGTATAATCCATTAGAAGGAGCATGTTTTCCTTAACATAGATGAACTGTTGTTAGATGTTGAATGTGTAAGATTTACTGTAAGCTGGTGGAGTCTCCCATTCTGGTATCCAGATTTCAGTTATATACATTGGGCCACTTAATGTCAATTTGCTTGGGGATTATGTCCCAGGGTCATGGATCCTGCTGTACAATTGCTAAGGTGGCAACTCTCTTTATGGGCCACATGTCCACTGAATTCACAGAGGAAGACACAAAGTCCATGCCAAAGAGCAGTACATTGGATTGTAATACTAACAAATTCTTATTCAAACACATGCTTCATCCACTTACACATAATGCTATACTCATATTTGTGTTTGTGATTGTCATAAGTAATCACTTTCAGGGTTTCAGTCTATTGCACTAATGTTTTATTTTTGATTAGCATCTGCCTAGCAATATTTGGTGGCACCCTGGTTTTGTTTATTAAACATTGTCTATTGTGAATTAACTCTGCAGATGGCTTATTGTATTAATTTTGTTTTGATACTTCCTTCCTAGCTGCAATTTCAGAGAGTATTATTTCCAACTGGTTTCCAAATGCTAGAGGTTTGCTTTATTTATCATTTGGAGATACTAATGCATTGACTACAGCTAACACAGTTAATAGAAGTAATTACAGCTATATACTAATTCTGAATATTTTGGAATTATTTTTAATAAGGGTTATAAAACATTGCAAAACTCCTTTGTTTTATTTTATAAATGGGATGCACACTGCTTTTTAATCATCTTGCAGATATCAAAAATTAATCTCATTATTCAAACAAAAAAAAGATGCCATATTGTAAAACATCATTTTTATATCAGAAAAGGTTTAAGAATGGTTTCATTCTGATCCCAAGCCTCTTATACTACTTAAGCTCTCCTTTCATATGTAGTGATGTAGATTTCTATTTTAAGTTACTAACAGTTTGAGATTTTTGTCCCTTTCTCTATTTGCAATGATAATTGGCTAATTAGGGAGTTGATCATTCATAAAAAAAAGCCCTGTTGAGAAGCTGGTTTTGGATGTGCAAATGTTCTTATGTATCAGAAGGAATTATTTTTAATATTTCCCCCAAAATCATGTGCTATTGCTTTTTCTTGTCTTCATAACAGAAAGATCATCAATTACATTTTTAAAACATACCAAAAAATTAAACTGTAGTTCATTTCTTTTATGAACTTTGTACTTTAATGTTTGTACACAGTTTTTAATGTGCCACCATCATTTATTTATGTGTAAAATCTTGGCTCGACCAACTATGGCATTAGCATTCAGTTTCATCTTTACATGTGGTCATTAGTACATTAAGTTTTTAAGAATTAGAGGATCGCCACAAGATGTTTTTATGGGAAAGGTCTATTTATGCAAGGAATGTAGATTTAGACTATAATTTTCGCAAACTAAATTGTGTACTAAAAAGAACCATGCCTTCCTCTCACCCTACAGTTCTAAGGTTACATAAAAGCAAATGTTTGCTTTGTTTGTTTTATAAGGCATAAACCACACCAAATATTTCGTCTTTGAACCAACCACTTTGCAAATAATTTTTCAATTTCTTTGTTAATTTTTGCCTAGTAACATTTGTACATAGTTTTGTATTTGTCTGAATATCAAAAGTGATATCAATTTATTTTTAAAGCCAGTGTGTCATGTTTTATGCTTAAATTTTACAGATAGTATTTCATTTGATCTTTATATGAACTCCTTTAAATATTGACAGCCATTCTACTGGTGGAAAAAGAGGCACAGATAAAATAGAATAATTTACTAAAGTTATTCAGATGGTAAGAATCTAAGGTAGGAATTGAGCTTATGGCTACCTGATTCCAAAATATGTTTTCTTAATCATTTTGCTATAATATAGCACCACCATGGACCAGTTACTGCAACTCAAGACAAAATGTAATGTATTCACAGGTAGTTAGCCTAAGAAATACATTCTCATTTTGGAAAGGATAGCACATCTTCAGATTTTCTTTGGGCATGTTGACTGCAAAACTGCATCAGTTTTAGTGCCTGAATTGGTAGTGTCTCAGCTTTCTCTCCCTATGTCTACATCAATTCCCTTCTAAGTGATTCCTTATTTAAAGAAGGAAATATCACCCAGATCACATGACTGAACCATGTTGCCACAGCTTTTTTGATCAAGATGGGCATTAGACCCATGATATTCTATATGCATCTTGATTTACACTATAGAAGAATTCTAGCCCAAGGTTCCATTCAACAGCAATGTTGATGGTGACTTGGCCCAATCACATAATGTCTTTTAGAGAGCGTGATCAGAGATATAGAGCAACAGATTGTCAGTTGCCTAAGCAGGAATATTTAGTTATGGTAGCAGAACTTAAAATGTGACTTGAGAGGAGAGAGAGTAACTAAGTCACACATTATGAGCATACTGTAGACATTAACAAATTTCTGCTGCTGAAGGGTCTGCAATGGTAACGTGGTAACCAGAGATGCCTCGAAGGGCAAGGACTTCAGAGAAGAGAGGGGGAGATCAAGGGATCTAGCAAGAAACAAGCCCATGAACACCTGCTCACCTCTTCCCAATGTTTATAGCTAGCATGCTCAGTGCTGTTCCGAGCTTGTTACCTACTAGTGTTGTCATAAGAAGTGTATTTATCCATCTCTGCTATAGACAGGACAGACATATGGGACAGGTCCGGGCGCACGGCAGGACTTTGAGAAACATTGTTTGAATTCATATGTAAAATAAGCAAGTCTGCCATCAGACTGTTCTCACTTATTCTATTCTCCCCTCTCCTCCCTCATATTTTCCCTCATTTCCTCTTGTGATGTGAGTAGAGAGGAACTCAGTAGAATTTTCTTCACCTCAATTACCCTCTACAATTTCCTATTAGGGTTCCGTATTTTCATTCTATTCTCTTTCAAATATAAACTCTAAATAGGAGAAAAAAATAGGAAAATGCCAGCGTACTTAACATACACCAAATCTCCTTACATCAAATTTTTAATCATTTAAAAAACCCATTTCCAAGAAGATTTTTTTTTAAATTTCTTCTACCAAGTTTATTCACCACATTCACTTTGCCCCTTTAACTGTAATTATCTGTGAGACTGGCTGGTCACTCTATAAAGGTGATATTCTCTTTGAAGGCAGCTATAGTATATTAGTTATTCTGTATCTCTAAAAGTCTATAACTCAGCTCTTGGCACACAGACATTTTTCAATAAATACTTGAATTGCGATGCAATGTGCTGAGCCATGGGGAAGGCTGCCTGAACAGAAGCACTTACTAACTCAAAAGGTCAGGGAAGTACTTGAGCTGGTTTTGCTGATACCAGGCCTCCTGTCCTTTCTGGAAGTGGAAGACCCAGACTTATTGTGCATGTGTGGCTGCTTCGCCACAACCCAGAAGTACAGGTGCAGATATTAGCATTGAGCAGATTTGCACAAGCAAGAACTCTTCAATTTGTCATGAAAAGCTAGGATTCCAAGAAGGGAGGTGATAAGTTGAAAAATTAGGGGGAAATATGTTGTAAAAAGAATCTGGCACACCCCTTCCCCACCTCCATATTAATGAAATGAAAAGGGTGGGGGAAGGAAATGTTATGCTCTGCATTGGCAGGAAAATTGTGCGTGTCCTGTGAGCAGATGAACATGGGACTGTGAACAGGAAGCTGATTATTCCAACACATTATATTTCTCACTGGAAATATCATCCTGGAGGAAAAGTCCAATATCTCTACTTTTGGAGCACCTACTACTCTAACTTTCTACATAATTTTGGACTGAAGATAATGATGAAGGTCACTTTAAAATGAGGTAGACAGGTATTTGTTACACGGTGTGTTTAGCTCAACACTGACCCCCACTTACCATCACTAACATTTCCAAGGAAATGTCTCTCTTTCACTTTCTCTGTCATCTAGCTGAAGTAACAGATTTTTATTCCTGTCGGACATGGAGTATTTTCCCTTTCCTTCTATACCCGACTTCCCCCATTCATGTCTGATTAGCCCCAAAGTAGGAAAGACACAGGAACTGAAGCAATCAATATCAGTAAGAATCTTGTTTTCTAAAATCTGGATTGAGATGGGAGAGAACTCAGTCTGTTAGGTAAAAACTGAAATTTTCTGCCCTATGATCAAGAGAAGTAGAGAAAGCTGTACTGCAATCAAAATATTAATAAGAATGAAATGGCTATGAAGAGAGAGATGGGGAGAGAGATAATATTCCGACACTTAACTCTAAATCATCCCAGAGGATCATCTGCCATGAGATACTCCCATGTTCTCAAAAACATCTCCATGCAGCCCCCAAGTCCCCACCCACCACTTAAGAGAGCTGGAATGCTTTCTCTTAAATACAATCAAATGAGTCTTGACTATCTCAGTTTCAGACAATATCAATAGAAGCCCCTCTGATAATGACCCAAACAGCTCCCTCTCATCTTTAAAATGAATCAGTTTCATGTCTACCTCAGAGTCAAAACATAATCAAAGTTACCATCACACACAGCCCTGTAAGATTCTCAGGGCCGAGGCATTAAAAAAAAGTCAAAGGTAACAGTTGTAAAGATATTTTAAATCAAAAATGATGTTTAATAAATCACAGAAGAAAAAAATAAGCATGCAGTAAGTAAAAACAGCCACCTCCATCAATCAATAAAACAAGTTTTTGTTGTTTTGGTTTAAAAAAATCCACAGCAGTAGCTTAAAAAAAAAAAAAAAGATTTGTGTTTAAATCTCTGCTGTGCAGAGGCTTCCCTAGTTCCCACATGGAGGCTGATATTTTGAAAAGGTAAGCCACAGTTGTGCATCGTTTGAGATGGAATTCGTTACCGGGTTGCATTATTTCACTCTGCCTCCGTGGCACATTACAATGGCCTGATATGCTGCCACACTTCAGGCAGACGGAAGCCCAGCAACAAAAGTTTTCAAATGAAAAAGCTGTGGGGCTAGGAACATACACAGTTCACCCCATGCCAGCTGATTGATGCAGCAGGATGAGAGGAGGGATGATCTTTTCTTAATTTCAGTGCATTTTTAGTGTGAGTGAGCACTGAATCCAGTCGCTAACCCCATTAAATTACTTGGCAAGTGCTGGACCCTATTTTTCTTGGGAAAAAAAGGTGCCAGGGCACTAAGATAATTTGTAGTTCTGGGTTTCTAATATACAATAATTCTGACTTTTTAAAACAGTTTTTGTAGGAAATATTTTATAGTTGGAGAAATAGTTTTTGACATTTTGGGGGGAAAAGAACAATGGGCCGTTTACAGGTCTACACAGCAGATTAATGAATCTAATTGAGTCTGTAGGGAAATGTTTCAGTTTAACTACTGGAACTAATTTATACATTCACTACATCGTAATAAGTCAATTTAAGTTTCTGGAAATAAAACTGGATATCCTGGGTATAGATTTGAACTATAAATTTCTGCAAGAAAGGAGTCTGTGTGTTCATTATACATTGTAAAATTACCATATGGACCTGTCAACACTTCTTAGCACAGCTTTGTAATAATGTCATTTAGTTTAACATTGTAATGTGCCAACTGAATTAATGTGTATGACACAAAGCATGCCTCCCTCCCAACCTCTGCTTCTGGGGAGCTGTGCAACTTTTAAAGATTTTTCTCAAGGCAAGAGCCTCCTGCATTTGCATAGAGAACTTCAAGATGAAGATTGAGTGTAATCACATTTACTACGAGCTGCTGAAAAACAAGCTAGAGGGCTCTGATGCCGAAACTTCCCAGAAATATGAGAGCTGGAGAAATGGGCATCAATCTTTACTTGAGAAGTCTTATTTTACAACCACACCGACCTACAGTTAGCAATAGTTTTCTCTAATAATTTCTTTTTTTAAACTGTGTCAAGCTACACACAATCATACTTGCTATTACTATATTACTCAAAATACTTTCCTCAATCTGTGTATTTATAGCATGAGTATGATGACATATTCCAGACAGATATCATTAGACATGACAAAAGATATAATCTTATAAAAATTGTCAAGCAAAGTTGAAAATAAGAAAAATAATATTTTCCATGTATAGAGACATTTACAAGTATAATCTGACTTAGTTCTTGAAACCCACTTTGTAGAAGAGAAAACTGAGATGTAGAGAGATGGTGTAGTTTCTCCAGACTCACACAGATGTGTAACATCAGAGCTGGAGTCTTTAATCTATGTACCATACTCAGAGACTTCAAACACTTGATGGAAAAGGAAACTAAAAGATGTTTATTTTGTTGCAAATAATTTTGAAATCCATGCATATACTTTTTACTAAATGAATTTTCATGGACATTTTGAATATCTTTCATATGTGTGGATTTTAAATATTTTGGACCAAGATACAATTATTTTCTAAATACATTTTCCACAAACTTTTTGAGATTCCCTCATAAGATCTGTTCATAGTAATAATGATAAAGATAATAATCATAATTACTAACACATATAGAGCCAGCACTTTTCCAGACAATTAAATTGTGAGACCAATTTTTATCCTCACAACAATTATGAATGAATAAACTGAGACATAGATAGGGTGATTAGCCAGGTGAAAGTCACATAGCTAGTAGGTGACAGAGCAGGGACTTGAAACAAAACAGAGTTTAGAAACCTATTTGCTAAGCAGCGATCAAATAAATAAATAGCCTCCTCCCAGGCGTAACTTCCTTTGATCACAGTTATTTCATAAGTCTGCATTTGTTCAAAAATTTGCTCTAATGAATCTTTGAGATAAGGCACTTGTTTTGAAAATTCTTTTATGACAGCAATGCTATCATCTAAACACTTATGAACACACAACCATTGACAAGTTTATCTGATGAGCTAGCTGTGATTAGGCACAAAGTTAAACCCCAGATAAAGACACTTGAGTGCTTTTGTTAGAAAAGAGCTTTAATTGTCCAGACAAGTCAAACTTAATAGAGAGTGAAACTATGGAAGGTCACGAATTCATAAGCCACTTCTTTGTACCACGGCAGGAAAGGAAGGGCATCCAGAGTAGGAGAGGTGTGCTGTCTCACACTTGGGCCTTTAAGCCAATGGATGACAAGTAATGAATTTTGCAAAGGAATCTTGCGTGTCTCCAGACTAAGCTTTCTCTCAGTTTGTTATTGCACTTTCTTCTTTGTTCTTACCGTGTAGATACTTGAACCTTGGTGTTCCTTGATCTTCAGCAGCTGGGATGAGGCTCCCGATTGTTCTCCTGATTTGTGCAGCTAGTTGTCTCCATGACCTGTGGTTGTGCTGTAATTGAGGCTTCACACCCGAAAGGGACTAGCACAGGCCTTGTGACTGAAGCTGATTTCTCAAAGTCAGATGTGTGTTTTGCTGTTTTGAAGTCTTAGTTAGCATTGCTTACTATGGCAATGGCTACAGGTGCAAGAAAAGCAAAATGTGATAGCGCTCATTGCTCAAATCATTCTAGTTATTCAAATGTGTCATCTATACAAATGCCTTGGGGATTCTTTGTCATTCATTCAGTAGTGATAGGTATTTGTTTTCTTAAAGGAGAAACAGGAGATAGATGGATTGCACCTATTAGGCATCAAGTTGCACCAAAAGTTGGGAGTGCTTCTCAGTAGAAAACTGAAAATCCTGTAAATAGGTGTTTATTTGCCCCTAAATCTTGCTTAATAAATGATTCCTATTTCTGGAAAAGAACATAAAAAGAGACAGATCCATTAGTTTCAGATGATATAAGGAACATTGCATGATATCACTAAATCTGCCTCAAGTTACATGGAGAGAGAGATGATTGTATGCTATCAGACTGTCATTTATGTCCTAAAGACAGGTACAATTGCGTAGAGCACCTCCTACTGGTGAACAATTGCTTAGCAAAGCCCACAGTGGTGTTCTGTGTTGAGGGCAAATTCCTTTGCCCAAGTCAATGCTGTGATCAGAGAAAACGCAGGACTGGTGATCTGAAAACAACTAAAGAGTGGACAAAAGTAATGCCTTGTTTCATATGTTATGGAACAACTATCTCATTGGCTTTATAAGGAAGAGCAGCATGGAAAGATGATGAAATAACAAAATCCACCAAACGGAAACAAATATAATTCCTAGTAAGGTTGAATTTCTCATTGGATTCATGTTTGAAAATCACACAGGAAGGTCTGGATCAAATAAATTATCTGAGCACTTTGCCCAGGTTCAAGAATCACTAAATTAGAAAGCTCACATTAGAGCATTGATATTCAGGTTTGAGATTCTGCATCAATGACTTTGGGGCATTGGCTGTGATTCTTCTTTCTCTTGCCTATCCCAGGCGTTTGTGCATTCTTAGCCATGAAAAGCATGCTGAAGGAAAGAGTTGATAATTATTTCATGAATTTTGGCAGTGTAGGCCTACATCAAGATTCCAAATTATATGTTTTGGCCTTAGAATTAATTTCCAAGAACATTTTAAAATAATAACTTGCATCCAGAAGCTCTGAATTAATCCTATTAACAATTTTATACGTGTGAAAAAATTTAATATTATTCCATTTGAATAAGTTTATGCTGTTTTAGCAGTTAGATAAGAGTGTACATACCTCTTTTGTTTTGTGATGATAAAAGAGAAAAATCTAAAGGATGGTTCTTCTTCTCTTGATTCATTTGTACTTTTCCATTCCAACTTCTGCCTACCCCCTACCTTCAATATATGCCTTGCTTTTTCATTTAGATGAAGTATAATTTGTTCAAATTGTCCTTTCCAGACTTTAAAAAAGCATATCCAGTATATGCAGCAATACATGGCTTTAAAATACTTAGCATTTGTGTGACACTGCTGCTCATCTTCAATGCACTTTAGAAATATTAGCTAATTAATTAATTAGTTCCTGATTGCAAAGGGGTAGAAGTTCAAGGAGAAAATTGACAAACGTTTTCCACCTTTATAAAGAAAAACTCACTTATATTAGAGAACATTATTTCTCTTTTTGAGTAATATGTACTATCATAAAAAGTGTTATAAATGCCCTTTGCTGGAACTAGGTATAATAATCATTAAAAATGAAGAATAGCAGTAATAATACTAGTACAAATACAGCAATATTTTCTTAGGTAGATACAGATTTTTTAGCTCTGCTCCTTAAGAGTGGGAGATGTGTCTTGTTTTCCTTTGTGTTCTGGCACCTAAGAAAGTCCCTCACATGGAAAATATAAATATACTAGTTTATGAGTAATGAAGTCTAATTTATAAAGTTTATTTCAAACAATATGAGAGTCGATGCAAAACAGAATTGTTCTACGTAAAAAAGAAAGCCAAGAATCAACAGTATGGTAAATTTTCTGACCACAAGTCATGTTTACTTGCCACTAAACCCCAGGAAGAAAACTAACAGAAAGAAGAAAACATTACCAAAGATAAACTTAATTTGCCTGTGTGTAAATAGAGAATAGATTTAGCATTTGATGTTATTTCATTCAAATAACAATCTAATTCATTCTCACAGTCTCAAACTTTCCTAGAATAATTACCCTGATATTCTAAGAGTTGAATGGGGAGAGAGTATAGTGCTTCATAAACCATCTGATGACAAAAGCTGGACATTTCAAATGGGCCTTTTAGTTTCATACACGAGTTCTTGACATGAGATAAACATAAAACTAACCACTCCACACGTATGAACATTTTTGTACAGATTTTTGATATTAAAAACACATGTTTGGCAATGGAGACAAAATGATCAATATGCTTTTTAAATTTGTAGACCACATCATAATTTAGCCCACTAAGTCGTGATCTGAAATCTATACATTCTATGTGGGTAAATAAAGTTATGCTTAATCTCTGTTGTTGGAGAAAAATCAATTCAACAACTGATGAATAATGCTAGGATACAATAATGAAGAAATATTACAAAAATGACTGCAAAAGTACTCAAAATCTTGGATTTGTGAGCTCACTATAGACATTTTTTTAGAGATACACAGGGAGAAAAATAGATGTTACACCCAGATATTTTTCTTAGCTATTCTTGGATTTCCGACTCCTTTGGCAAGATGAAAAAACTTTCTAAAATGTTTCTTTTGGAAAGGTATTATTAAAATAATAAAAATGAAATCTTTTACATGTTACTTCACAAAAGTCACATACCTTCAGATGATTACACATGTCTGTAGAACTCAGGAAGCCCTCAAGTTCAATGGATGATTCAAGGATATAGTATAGTGACACTCCGGTACTCAAATTGCTCATAGTCTTACTGATACCAAGGATTTAAGAATTAAGCCTTTTTGCAAGTTGTCTGACTATCATTTTGCTATAATCAATAGCATCTGTAATCTTTGAAAGCTAAGGATTAAGCCATGTGAAATATGTAGTAAGAGTGAATAAGTGCTTGGTGATGCCATGGGTGCTAGGGTACATAGCAACTGTTACTTCTAAGAAATTATCTCTGTTTATTTTCAGATTCTAAACTGTGGTCCAATAAGGAGGACACTGAATAACTGAGTCTCACCAAAGAAGTAAAATCTAATTTAAACACAAAAACTGTAAACACGTGCAAAGTATGAAAGAAATCACTAACTCTCAGACAGTGATCCTAATACATCATTGATCACCTTGGCAAATTCTAATTCTATTTGTATACATGAGGAAAGTTGAAAAAATAATATGTCAATGAGGAATCAAAAATGGAGAAGAATATTTTATTTTCTACTAATGCTCTATTGTCTGTGCTCTTAAATTTAAAAACATGCATTAGCTCAGACAATACTTGACTCTGGGGTTCATTTGTTTTTGAAACAAGTCTCGGCATAGTCCTCTAAAAAGTAAGATAAAGCAAGCAGTACTTAGACAATTTTATGTTTGTCATTTTAGGACTGAATTCAGGAACTGCTAGGGAAGAGTAAGATAGTAAGCAGGCCACTCTCCCTCTAACCTTGCTTTTCCCATCCGATGGCTGTCTTGTGTATTCTTTTTCTGAAGCATCTGACTCTGCTGAAATAGGTAGAGAACATTTCACAAAGCCAGTTGGTTGCTTCTGTTTTAAATAGAGAGACATATGTCCATTCTAGTCATGATATTTGGACTCCAAATTACACAAAAAAAATCAACTATAAAGCAAAAATAAAAAGGCTCTCTAACTCTTTCTACCTGAAATAGAGGTACTTCCATATTCGTCAGAAAGCTTTTACCTGTCTGGAAAATGAAGCTGAATGGTGTGGGCTGACTGCTAATGTTTACAAGCTGATGAGATGCAGTGAGATTTCCCTGCGGATACAGTCTTGAGTACAGGACGAGCGAAATTACTACAATCCTGCCTCCTGAATTAGTTGAACAGGCTAATCCTCACAAATGGATAGGATTTACAATATGATTGTGAGGTTTTTATCCAATTGCATAAATCTATGTATAGATGTAGGTCCAAATTTATAGATGCTGGATATAATATAGCAGAAAAAGATATGGACGTTTTCATCTGGCAACTTTTATGTACATTTTAAATCACTGTTTAGTGTATCTTTCTCTCAATAAAAGTAGCATACTGAAATAGAGGAATTTGTTACAATAAAATATAAAGCCAGGCTATTACATTACTAGCCCAGTAACACAATGCCTTGAACGTTTAAAATTGTATAGAGGAAGTTATTTATAAAACCGTGTGGCCAAAGCCACCACCTATGCAGTTGGAAAGACACCAGCTAACGATAGCAAATAAAGATAATTGTTTTAAAAAATACATGTCTTGGCCAGCGCTGCGGCTCACTAGGCTAATCCTCTGCCTTGTGGCGCCGGCACACCGGGTTCTAGTCCCGGTCAGGGTGCTGGGTTCTGTCCCGGTTGCTCCTCTTCCAGGCCAGCTCTCTGCTGTGGCCAGGGAGTGCAGTGAAGGATGGCCCAAGTGCTTGGGCCTTGCACCCCATGGGAGACCAGGAGAAGTACCTGGCTCCTGCATCGGATCAGCGCGGTGCGCCGGCCACAGTGCGCCAGCCGCGGCGGCCATTGGAGGGTGAACCAACGGCAAAGGAAGACCTTTCTCTCTGTCTCTCTCTCTCACTGTCCACTCTGCCTGTCAAAAAAAATACATGTCTTTATAATATATGCACTAAAATTTTATGTATTCTTTCTATATAAATAAAGGTTTCAAAAAGGTATTGTGGTGCAATACCTTTCAAACACCCTTCAAACACCCTTGAAATAACTGTTTGCCAATCCCCTAATAGGGTTGTGTGACTTTTTTTTTTTTTTTTTTTTTTTGACAGGCAGAGTGGACAGTGAGAGAGAGAGACAGAGAGAAAGGTCTTCCTTTTGCCATTGGTTCACCCTCCAATGGCCGCCGCGGCCAGCGCGCTGCGGCCGGCGCACCACGCTGATCCAATGGCAGGAGCCAGGTACTTATCCTGGTCTCCCATGGGGTGCAGGGCCCAAGCACTTGGGCCATCCTCCACTGCACTCCCTGGCCACAGCAGAGAGCTGGCCTGGAAGAGGGGCAACCGGGATAGAACCCAGTGCCCTGACCGGGACTAGAACCCGGTGTGCCGGCGCCGCAAGGCAGAGGATTAGCCTAGTGAGCTGCGGCGCCGGCCGTGACCTTTGTTTTTATAAACTTTTATATTTAATTTCTAGTACAAGAGAGTTATTTTAGAATACACTCTCCCCACTCCCACCACACATACACATATGTACACACACACACACACACATGAACTGGTCAGAAAATCACAACATTCCAGAGCCTTGAGGAAATTTCAAGGATGGTAGTCTTACTCCATCCTCAAAGTGGCAAGCATGAAAATGGTCGCAGAAGGTGAGACCTAACTCTCAGGCCGTAGTGTACAAAGTTATAACAACTTCGATGTTCAGGTTCATTGTGAATCATCTTCTTCCCTATCAATTTCACAACTATTCTCTGTAAAAGTCTCACCTTTTCTTGCTTGGAACTATGCAAGTATGACTCCCTTTCCTGTACCTAAAGAGGAGCATAGTAATTTCCTACATTCCCTCAAACACAGCAAGTAAGCTAAATACATAGATGGTGTTTATTTTCTGTGATGATTCTCTTCCTGAATGGAGATAACTTCTAAGTTTCAAAGTCAATGTTGTGAAAGTAAACCAAAAAGCTGACTATAATATGAAGGTGCCTCAAAAAGTTTATGGAAAATAAATATTATGAATAAAACTATGTATGGATATAAAAAATTCTTATACCCAAATCAACATCTTTTATGTCCCCTTTCCATGAATGTTTGAGTCACCTGATATACTTGTCCCGGTGATGTGCCTGGTGGATTCATAAAATAACAAAGTGATTCTGTGTGCACAGACTTTTGTAGTTTGTAGGCAGTTTTTATTCTGAAACATTGTCAATCACACTGTCACAGGCATACAGAAATGCTGATGGAGTGTGTATGCAGTGAGTCATTTGAAAAATTTGCTGTCACTTCCAGGCATTCCTTTGGTATCCCATGGGAAATGCTCTCAAAGACTGGAGGGGTGAGGGAACAAGCAAGCCTCATCACTCACACTCTACCCAAGGGAGGAGATCCTAGCTAAGGCTCACCTCCACCCTTGATCTTGACCCAGAGTAAATACTGGGGTATAAGCCAGAGTTTCTTGACTCTTTCTAATTTGTCTTTTCCTAAGAGGGGAAGAAGAATATGGTGTCCCAGATACCTGGGATCTTGCCAGAGATAAAATCACAAACCAAATTAGGCTAATACAGTACAGCCCTTTGTAATTCCAAAATACTTTAAACACATCATTTTATTTAATGCATCTCTATTTTGCCACATATATTCCTATTCGATGCATTTTTTTGAAAGCCAGAGTTACAGAAAGAGAGGGAGAAACAGAGAGAGAGAGAGAGAAAGAGAGAATAATATTCCATCTGCTGGTTCACTCCCCAACTAGTCACAATGGCTAGAGCTAGCCTGGTCCAAAGCCAGGAGCCTGGAACTCTGTTCTGGTCTCCCACATGAGTAGAAGTACAAATGCTTGATCCATTATCCATTGTCTTCCCAGGCCCATTAGCAGGGAGGTAGACTGGAAGTGGAGCAGCTGGGATTCTAACCAGCTCCCATATGGAATACCGGTGTTGCAGGTGGTGACTCTACTTGCTACAACACAGTGCCGGCCCCTATTTTCAGTCTTTAACCTCCCAGCACTATATAGTTCTAACCATTTTTCACTTATGTGTGTAACATGATATATACAGTTAGACTGTCATGGCCCCAGTGAAAGGGCATGTACATTAAAAAAAATTAAAAGAGTCAAACCCTCATGAGAGTTCTTTGTCTTCTGCATGCCACCATCATGTGTTGGTGTTCTTTGTTCTAGTTAGCCTCTGGAATAGTAAGGGTTTAACATATCCCCCAGTCACAATAATCTCTCGATAATCTATTGAATGAATGATTTACAGACCTCAATAAGAATATTTTGTGAGATCATTTCCTGAAGAAAGTTATATTTTCCTTTTCTATTAATGAGCCGTTTGAATTGGAAGTCTTCCTTCACTGATGTCATCTGGGTTATCACAAGTCAAACATTTAACAATTCCATCTGCATCCATGGTTACCTACAAACATGGGAAGCTGCCACCCATCTGCATACCAATCCTTTTGCTTTGTTCTTGAAGTCATCATCTTGTCCTCTTGTAGCCAAAGTGGCATTAAAATTCTCCTTCCTCCAAGCAAGGAGAGTGGATTCTAGGCTAGCCTGTGTTGGTGAGAGAGAGATGCTACAGATGGCTGATACCCATGCCCCACTCTGCACCTAGGTTCTACAAGTTCTCTAACATCATCCTCACATGTCGATGAACATGTTGCTTAATCTCCTGACCTGGAACTCAAGTCATTTCCATTTAAGCATGGCTTTTCAGTTATTCTGTACATTTCCCACATAGACTATTTTCTCAATAATAAGAAATGTTGCTATTTGGGGGGATATATTTTAGACTCACTTATGTTCTATTCTATTGCCTACATTATATGATGTTTTTACTAATGTTATCAAGAATCAAATATTCGTATTAGTTCTCTTTTTTTTATTCCGAGGAAAATAATTCAATTTTTGGTTAAACAGCATCAGGACGATTTAAATTAGCAGAAGTACAAATAAGAAATTTAAAGATGTGGAGTAACACCAAATGTTTTCTTTATTCCAGGGTATTTCTATATGAAATTCCAATAGCAACTAACGATCCTAAAAATATTGTGATTCAAGTAATTTTGTAAATATGATAAGGATTCATAATAGCTATCAAAACTCAAATCAAATAAATATGCCAGTGAATTTAAAAAGGATTATTTGGGTCCATTTCAATCATTTCAGTAATATTATTTGAAATATATATTTATAGATCAGAGCTCAGTGTGCATATGTACAACCATGTCATATGAATTTAAAATATTTTAACATACACCTATCCACCATTGTCATTCAGCTTTGAAGTAAGACAAAGAATAAATTTAGTATTTATTTACCATTGCCTCTGTTTCATTACATCATAGGGAATATATTCATACCTGTAAGAATATGTGTAAAGCACTAGATATGACAGTGTGAAATAATTTTTCCTAGGTAAATATTTTATTTGTACTTTCAAAACCTGCAGCTTTTCCTCAAAGATTGATTTCACAGTGTGATTTATTTCTCACTGCTCAAAAACTTTACAGGTTTTTAAAGCTTCAAATGTATTTATGAACATACAATCAATTTGATGTCCATGACTAATGTAAAATTCATTTTGCTCAAATTAAGTTTCCTGTAAATAGTATCTGAAATGGCTTGGTAATCTTTTCCATTCTTTTATTAGGTAACTGATCTCTGGGTAAAAAAAAAACTGGTTTGTTTTATGAGATAAGCGTCAGTTAATATTTTAGAAGATATTATTATCATTCTTATTGATTTTTTCATTATTTTTTGTGAAAATTAATAAGAAATGCTCAAAATTCTCATTTTTTTTATTTCAGGGAAATATGTGCATAATTGTTTCTGTGTAAATGCAATAGCACCCTCTGGAGGCCTAGAACACTTTGCATTTCCATAAATCAATGTCTTCTTTTGTTAACCCTACATATTTTTAACTTAGACATTCAATATTTTACATTCTGATAATCATATTTGTCTCTTAAGAGAGATTAAAATAGATTAATTATATTTAATATATTATTACTTTCTAACCTGCGTTCATTATGATTTGTGTGCCATCTAATTTGTAATGCTACAATGTAATGACAAAACATACAGCTCAGCTGATCTTGGTGATGTTTTGAAAACTTTCAAACTTTTTAGCATGTGAAAATGTTTTCCAAACAAGAAATGACAACTCTTGTGTCCAAAATCTCTTAATATCTGGTTCTATGTAGGCAACAGGGAAATCATTTACCTCCTTTGAAGTTTCCTCATGGAAAAAGTTGATTTCATTCTTCAAGTCGCTGGTCAACAAACACAGCTGTGGTTTTTCTGTGGTTTTGAAGCTAGCTTATCAGAGATGGGAGAATATGGAAAGGAGCAGAGGTCAAAAAACATCGGAAAAAATATCATGAGTCAACTGGAACACATTCAAGGTCCAAAGTGACTGCTATTGTGACATAATAATATAAATAAATGATCCCACAGTCATCGGCCTCTCTGTCAAAGCTCTGCATACAAAGGTCTTTTTGAAATTTGGGGAGTTGTAAGCCGAGTTGTTCATCCCTCTAAAAAAGAGGATGAGAATATGACTAATACTGAGAGAGAGGAAATAATGTCATTCAGTTCTAAATGACGCCCAGGCGTGCTTCTTCTTGAAGCCTGTTCAAGAGGCCACATCTTAACCAGCTGAGGGATAGAGGAGTGGGACTGAATCCTCAGTGAAACATGACACTCAGTGGGAAGGTAGGTTCCCCTTGGAGCTAGTGTGAAGATGTCCCAAGCAGAATTCTAAATTTTTCATGCAAAGCTAAAAAACAAATGAAATTAAAATTCTAATCCAAAGCACCTGAATGCATTCAAGTATAAGTAAACAATTATAGACTGTATATGCAAAGTCATAGCAAAATGCATAGGAAATATTAATACCATAATAAACGTATATCTAATAAAGACCAGAAAAAAGAAAATTAGATGACCTAGAATTGCCTAGATCTTTCTCTCCACAGTATTATCCTTTTTGTCTCCATGTTTGAGTTTCCCCATCTTAAAGATATCTAATCATATACAAGTGTCAGCTCAGAACTCTGCCAGTAAAATTTAACCACATAAATCACTATAAAACATAAAAATTTCCATACCACGTCATTTAGATTTTGCTACTGGCTTTCCCAAGTTTATCCAGCTGTAGGGTTATTGGGTAAGTTTCACAAGCTCTCCATGCTTTGGTTTACAAAAAATGGTGAGGAGAGTTAGTAAAATGATGAGATGCTTGCAAAGCATTAGATGATATCTCGCACATAGAAACAAAGTCTGATTTCCATACACTTTTAACTGTCTTTCAGACACTTGCCTAGGCACTGTCCCAAACACCTTGTAAATATTAACTAATTTACTATTGCTAACAATGTTATGAGGCACCTAATATATTATCATCATCATTGTCATCGTCCTTGTTGTCATCATAATCACCATCATCATATTAACAGGTAAATCTGAGACACAGGTTAAGTAAGATTCCCAGAGTAACAGCATTAATAAATCCTGGAGACAGAATCCAATTCATTCACATAGAATATATTCATTTAACTACCAGTTGGTTCTGCAGTGGTGCTACTCATGTTATTTTGCTGTTCTTGGACAAAATTGTCTTACAACATTCTACTTCCATATTCATCAAATAAAACTACATCACAAGACAGTAATTACAGCTGAGTGTAAACTGAGAATAAAGTGAGAAAACTAAACACAAGGAGCACCAGCCAGCCCCTGGGTCCCCTGTGCAACCAGGTTTGGATTCAGTACACTCCGGTGATTTTCCCATCAGAATCACTTCCCCAGTGGTTCTCATAGGCAAAGGCTGGAATCCTCAAGAGACTTATCCGTCAGAGAGCAGTGGGCTTTAGTATGATGAGATTTGTGCTTTTTGAGTTTTAAAAGGGAAATGGCAAGTGTATTGCCTGTGAATTTTGATGTTGTGTGTTTGGTTCCTGATAGAAGACCAGATTTTTCTTGTAAAGGAGTGATTGTTTAGTCTAGTGCAGACTGCATAGGGACATCTTTCTGTATTCCTCTAAATATAGGATCTCAAACTTAGTTGTGCATGAGAATTTCCCAAGAGATTCTTATCCAGAAGGTCTAGAACATTTCAGGACTAGAGTGGTTCTAGGGAGCCAGAGGGAAGATTTTTTCAGAATCTCCTAAGAGCTGTTTCAAAGCCATAAGCCTGGATGCTTTTGGGATTGGAGGTAGATAGAGTTTTCAGGAAAAATTAAGGAAAGTTAATTCAAAATTACACTTCTAGAATTAATATCAGGGGTTTCACTGAAGCTGGATAGTTAATCCCGATATATTTGAATCAACTTTGTATACAGTTCCACAAAAGGTGTAATATTGAGGAAGTGACTTAACCCTTAGAAATCTCTAAATTCAGGTGTTAATTGCAAGTGATATTAAGGAAGTATTAATGATATTTTAATTCCATGCCCAAAAATGCACAAAGACATACTTTTCATTCTATTATGACCTAAAGATAACTCAGTAGAAATAATCACAAAATCAACAATTGACAGCTAAATCCATGTAACTTATAACTGATTTTTCACAAGCTTTCCACTTCCACTCAGCTATTAGCATCAAGGAAAGAGTTGATTTATTCTCTCTAAGCTTCATAATGAGCACATAGACTGAATTGAGTGTTCTATTTATTCTTGGTTGAAAACTGGCAAGGTTGCCATTGGACCAAGAAAAATGTTTTTAGTGTTATTATTAATATCTGTTAAGAACACAGGGTCTGGATTGTGACCATAACATTTATAATACAAAATTTATAGTCTGTCAAACACTGAAAGTCAAAACTAAAAACAGTAAACAAACCAAATGCAAAAGCATAGATGGATTGAAGAACTACAGTTAGCTAATTTCTGAACAAATTAATTTTTATTTGTAATGATATTTTGGGTCTAGTAGGACTATCTTGAGATTCAAAATCAACTAATTACAATAATTTGAACAGAAAATGCTTACATTATCATGTTTGACTTTGCTGCTTATTGAAGCAAGTGATAATCAATGAAATCTCTAAAGAATCCCAAAACTCATTGTACCACAAGTTCTACCCTCTACTCATCAGCTCTGCCCTCTTAACAGGGCCTCCAAATCACGAATATAACCCATCTAAGGTTTATTCTTTTATTTCTTCTCTTAAATAACCAAAAAATGGAGATAGCACCAAGTGAATTTCAAAATAATTAAGAAATAGAACATGTATTATAGCAGAGGAAAAGTTTAACACCCATTTTCAAAACAAATACTGATGTGTATTCCATATATGTGGTAAGCATTGGAGATAAAAAAAGTGAGGCAATCATTCATAATGTAAGAGTGGGCTTTGCCAAGTAGGAAGTAGTGGACACTATTGAACTGGGAAATTAGTACAATGAGTTGTTAGCAGCATATTTTTTTTTTTCAAAAACAGATGAGAGTAAGTGAATATATTATTTCATGGAAGTTGTATGTCAGTATCTGTGTGAGTTTAGAAATTAAATAGATAATTAAAACAACCAATGAAAAGTGCTCTTGTAAATGTGTAGAAAATTAAACCTCAATTCTAAAGGGCTAATGGAGTGATTGTCCCATCCTAGACAGCTGGAATTGATCACTGAGGGAGTTTTCATATTTAAATTGGTCAAAAGTGATGGACTTGGAGGTAGAAAGGGAGGCCCGAAAAAAGGAATTCCAGGCAGAAGGAACTATCTGTGTCATGGGTTCTCAAAGGAGTTCTGATGGGAATGGGTCTGCAGGGAAAGCACACAGTTTATGGAGGCAATGGGAGGAGAACAGCCATTAGACCCAAGAAGCAAGTACATGCAATGGACTGATAAATCAGGGGAGGAGTGAGGGGGGCTGTCCAATTTGCTTTGCTTTGCTTACTTGTTTTAAAGAAGGTAATATTGTCACTCATGTGGACTGGAGAGAAAGGGAGGTACCTGACAGAGATACTTGTAGTCACTCAGACCAATGCTGATGGGGATCCGAGTACAGGAAAGGTAGAAAGGAGAAGGGCCAAGTTTGGGGTGTGATGATAACAGGAAGTCTTATGACCTCATAACTGCTCGTGCATATGTGCTGTGAAATAGATGATTTAAGAATGACCTTATTATTACAGAACTGCAAATATGAAAGTGTCAGAATGTATGAGAGACAGATATTTTCCCCTTTATGTATATCATTTTCTCTTCAACGGTGAAAAATTCTATAATTTTTTGAACCTTCATTTTTTTGACCTGCTAAATGAAAATGCATTTAAAAGCCTTCAATAAGAGGCATATAATTGTGTAGTCTTTTGAGGACAGACCATGTTTTGTCATTATAATGGCATAATTCTGTATTGTGAAACCAATTGGTTTCTGGCATCATCCTCAGTTGATTCAAATAGCTCTTTTTAAACCAAAAGCTTAAAGATATCAGAGAAAGAGCATGATTATTTTTCTTTTACTTAAAAATAGGCTAACAAGATGAATACAATTAAGATTATACATATCACAAATTATTCTTATAAGAGAGAAATTAATCTGTCCTGGTCATATTGTGAAAATTATAGGGAAGTTTTATTTCCAAGGTTTTCTAACCTTGTTTACACCAGGGCTTATAAACCTGTGTACATCATCTCCATATCCCATCATAATGAAAAACAGTTTTTAAGACACATGTCAAACCTTCCATCTGGGTGTCACAGAATCCCTAGCTCCACAAAGGAAGTCATCTAGTTCATAATAAGGTACTAATAAAAGTAGCTCAACCCAAGCTTTAGGATTCCCAGCAGGAATGGGGGTGGAGAACCTTTTTTCCTCCAAGAGCCATTTGGATATTTATAACATAACTTGAGGACAATACAAAATCATTGAATTGAAAATTGACCTGCAAGAGATTTATTGAATTTCAGGTCCCTCCTGTAGTTGCTTTGGCAGGGCCGGACCAAATGATTTTATGGGCCTTATACAACCTGTGGGCAGGATGTTCCCCACTGCCCTAAAAGCTTGTAGCTCAAACATCTATTTATGGGCATTTAAATAGACTTAACGGTCTTCCACCATTCCCCTCCCATATGTAAATAATGATAACCACTCTTAGAAATAAATATATAATTTTTTAAGATATTTTATTTATTTATTTGACAGGTAGAGTTATAGAGAGTGAGAAGTGAGAGAGAAAGGTCTTCCTTCTGTTGGTTCACTCCCCAAATGGCTGCTACAGCCAGAGCTATGCCAATTAGAAGCCAGGAGCCAGGTGCTTCTTCCTGGTCTCCCATGTGGGTGCAGCGGCCCAAGTACTTGAGCCTTTCCAGGCCACAGCAGAGAGCTGGATCAGAAGAGGAGCAACAGGGACTAGAACCGGTGCCCATATGTGATGCCGGTGCCGCAGGTGGAGGATTAACCTAGTGCGGCACGGCACTGGCCCCTAGAAATGAATACATAATTTAAGAATTTTAACAGCCCACATTAAAATAAGTCCCATTACTTAAAATGAACTGAACACTTTATAACCAAATCATGTAATATGTGATGTGTAATGCCCTGTGTTTCTAACAAAGTGAGTCACTCATCTGCTGGCTCATTCTCCAATTGTCCACAATAGTGAGGCCTGGGCTGGAGCTGAAGCTAGGAATTCAAAATACAATCCAAGTCTCCCATGTGATGGCAAGGCCCCAATCACTCCAGTCAAGACCACAAGACCACCACAACCTAGGGTCTGCATTAGGAGGAAATAGGAGTCAGGAGATAAAGCAAAGCTGGAAATTGAACCTAGACACTCATATGGCATCCAGGCATCTTCTCTGGCTGAATGCACACTCCTCTGAGTCTTATGATAGCACTTTACTGTGGGAGTGTAATTTGAGGAAATTTGAAGAGCACTGACAGAAAATTTGAAGACTTGCATTGTAGACGATTTTCTCCTTTCTCAAGATAACTGACAGATGACCGTTCTTTATTCTTCCCTAAAGTTCACTCTCCGATAAAAGGAGGAATTAAGATGAAATGTATGTAAAGAAACTTTTGAGGTTTAATATTATTTGATTTTATTAACAGCTTACAGAATGAAAGAGAAGGTGAAGAACCCTCTCAGCCTGCTCTCCTGGGGACTGAGTATATCTGAATCAGAAATAAAATCAACAGAAGTCACAAAGAACTTCAGCTTAGCCAACATCCTGAGTTCCCAGGTGAGAGAAGCAGTGGGAGTTATGAAGCTCCATGTCTGGCAAATAATTTGTGTGTAAAACCTTCTAAGAATGGTAGATTTTGTCCTGTTATTTATAAAAAAAATTCTTCTCTTGTTTTCCCTAAAGTGCAGATTCTATAATTTCTGATGAGTAGCCTCAGAATTATTAATAAAACATATTTGTCCACTATTCTGCATGTAGGTGGGGAATAAAGAATATATAAAGACTTGTTCTTTCCTATTTTTTATGTCTAAGATTTCTTAAACATTTGAAAACCATTTGCCCATGTAAAGGAACATTGTCTTTAAGTACATTTATGGCCTTTGTCTTCATAAAAGAATGTAAAACGTCGTGTGATTGTATTTACCAACATTCTCCTAGAGAGTAAATCCACGCTCATTGAAGTGGAAGACTAAATTCTTCTACTGAAATACTTTGAATTTGGTGAGTGTATCATTCTCCTGGGTTTTCAGTTCTGGAGAAATCTATGCAAAAAAAAATAGAAGTGACCAATTTTACTAAGACACCATAGAAAAATGTCTTACTGAAGAATTCTCAAGAATCCTCCAAGGGTGCCCCCATCTGAAAGGACCACAGCTATCTTTTGACGTTAACTAGACAAGTTCTGGTAATAGGCCCATGTCAACTCTTTTACGCAAAATGCACTGGTAATGTCAGTATAAAATCAAAGAACTATTTTTATGGATTCCTCCATCCTAGATTAATTCTGGCACAATACACCATTTTGAATTCAAGGTGGCCCTGGCCGTTTTATCAATTATCATCTTTGCTTTGCTAGAGGGTGAAGCACATTCCCCTGATGAGTGGGGTGAGGCTGGTTGGAGCACACTTGCCTAAAAGTGAGTGTGATAAACTGATTTTAAATGTGTGCTCTTCTTCAGTTGATCTTTGTGCTAATGAGGTCCTCAGGGTTCATGGAGTTTCTATTGAATATGAAAGCTTAGAAGCAATGCATTTATCTTCAATTTACATTATTATTATTTATATGTCTTCTAAACATATAAATAATAATATAGTAAGGCTTCTGGCAACTAATATATACTACTTGGTATATATTTCATGTTTATAAGATGCTAGGAGTTTAGTTTCAGGGAGTTTACTCCTTTTATCTAACTCTGTCCCTACCAGTGTTGGCAGTTACCAGCATTGTTAAGTAACCACATGTTATTTGTGGCTATTGTTTTAGACAGGATAAATCTAAACTATGACTTTCAGAGCAGCCCCAGACTTTGGTTAGTGGCCACCCAGATCCTGAAATCCAAGAGAATTGATCCTGACTATTTGCCACTCTTTGGCTTCTGAAAGTGTGTTTTGTCTTATGAAGTATAACTCAATGTCAAAGGGGTTTATGTAATATTTAGACTTGTATTACATGAAATTAATCTTAACATGAAAAATCTTTTGATTACAGAGTCTCTTTTGTCAATGATTGATTGACTTATTTATTCATATAATAATGCCACCATTTACTTCTATTTGTATTCCTGAGCTGTAACAGAAAAGTTTCTATTTGTGTTATGTTAGTAGGTGGATTACATGGTTATCAAAATCTTTCCACCTGTTTTACTATGCTCTCTGAAAACAACAGCTTCTTCTTTATATATTTTTTTGGTTAGTGACTCTCCTTCAAAAATCATTCTTCATAAAGAACAAAAATTTTGAGAAGGTAATGAGGATAATGGTATTATCTTTAGAGAATTCTCCTCTTCCACCCTCAACCTCATTTATAAGGAAGAATAAAATCCTCACATTCATCATATGCTGTTTATGAATATTTGGAAAAGAAGTGTCATATGTAGTTCAGTTATAGGAATATTATTGTAGACTCTACATAGGTGAGATAATCATTATTAGAAAAGAGTTACACCTCATCCCAAGCTACTTTGACCTTTATTTTTACTCAGAGGCAATCTTTATTTGCTTGTGACCAGAAATGGAGACAGTAGGAATATATAATTCTGAAGAACTGCCTGCCTCCTGGACTACATTTTTTTTAAAGAGGATTCATACACAGTTGATAGTGAAAGTCCACATCCATCATTAGGAGAGGAGGATAACTTAACATAATACGAGGTGAAATAACTTAATATAATCTTTCATTCCTTTGCACAACATCCTTTGTCATTATATGGGGGAAAATAAAAGGCTGTCCTTCAGAATCAACACTTGCGCCCTTGGCTTGTTTACATTGTTTTTTTCTACCTCTTTCTCTCAATAAATAAAATGAATTGATGGAAGTAACTATGATCTTCTAATCTATTTTATTTTTACACTTTAGCTGTGTGATAGACGCACAGTAGAGTCTTGTTTGCCTTAAATAATGATATAAATAAGAACCTAAATGTTGATTTCTTCATTGACAAAGATACCCATAGTAATAGAAGATGAGATCAAGCTCATTAATAAACCAATTTTCAACATTTATTTATTGCAATGTACTATGAATTAAAACATATATAAAATAAGAAATAAAACAGTATTACAGCTCTTTGAAAACTGCATATGGTTTCGAGAAACCTAGAGTAATGCCAAGAGGCTAGTTTGGATTATAACAATATGGAATTGCTTGCTCCATGTATGTAGATAGCCTATAAGGATGTTGTGATTTAATGTTGCAGAATTTCAGAAATGACAGAGCTTGGTGAAGACAGGAGTAAATAAGCGAATATTCATGGAGGAGGTGGTACTTCAGCTGTGCCTTGATTAACAAAATTTGATGAGACCTCTGGGAAAGCAGATGACATTCCACTGAGAGTTACTCAGACATAAGCTGGAAAGTTTCTGGTAAAAGACAGAGATAGAATGGACAGGTTGGTAACAATGAAAGAGAATTGTAAAAGGAAAAATAGAAAGGTAGCTCTAGCAACACACATAGCACATATACAATAGATTATTTTTGTTCCATTTCAATAATAACATATTTTTAATGAAAATTATTAAGTCCTAAGATTAGGGTTAATCTTATGAGTATACTATATACTGAAAATAGATCATTGTAAAAATTAAGAGAGAATAAGAGAGGAAGAAGGAAAAAGGGTGGGAAGGAAGGTTGAGTGGGAAATACACCATGTTTCTAAATCTGTGTATGTGAAATACATGAAATTTATTTACCTTAAATAAAAAAATTTAAAGATTTTCTTTCGATCGTCAAAGCTTCAAAGAGAGGACAAGTTGTGATCACTACTTTTCCTCCTTGCCTTGCTTTCCTCTTCTGCTCTCTCTTTCTCTCCATGTTCTGAATGCCATGAGCCCATTTGATACCAGTGCAGTTTCAGTCACATTTGTATAGCACTTTCCTCACAGGAATGATTATGGAATAAGTAGGTGATGAGGAAGGAGACGCAGCATGATACCACTGTGGTGGGAAGTTTCAGAAGCTGGATTCTGGGCATTCAGCATCTCTTCAAGTATTCAACTGCCCTGTCCAAAGGGAATGTTCTACCACAGCGGTACCAAAATTGTCAGATCCAGGCCAGCGCTGCGGCTCACTAGGCTAATCCTCCGCCTTGCGGCGCCAGCACACCAGGTTCTAGTCCCGGTTGGGGCACCGGATTCTGTCCCGGTTGCCCCTCTTCTGGGCCAGCTCTCTGCTGTGGCCCGGGAGTGCAGTGAAGGATGGCCCAGGTGCTTGGGCCCTGCACCCCAGGAGAAGCACCTGGCTCCTGCCTTCGGATAATAGAAAAAAAAATGTCAGATCCAAAATGTGAACACTAGCCAGACTATTCTCGATATTAACTTATGGTTACATATTGTCTTGCACATTTTATCTAATTAGGGTAGTCTTTTATCATAAGTTGACTAATATAATAAAAATAAGCCTTTTTAGAGACAGAGTATGCCTTCCAAAGCAATTAAATACTATTCAAGAACTAGAGATCCTAAGAGGAACAATAAAAATGTTGAGTGGTTCTTGTATTTTGTTCTTTACGTAAGGGAGTTGCTATTTCAATCCACTGATGTTTCAGCACTTGATGTTTTGTTGATCTTGAGTCACATATGAAAAAAAATATAATCTAAAGTCCTTACCACAAACACGGTGTTCATATAGAAAGATATATGACAGACACAAATAGAATATAGGATAAATACATGCCCAGAAGCCAATGATATGCAAATTGTGCTGCGAATTGTCTATTACTGTCACCACTTGTCAGCATGTCACCAAAACAGTAGCTATCTTAGACCATCACTCTCTCTAATGAGTAAATTAGAGGACTGAGGAATTACAAGAATGCATATTTTTACAGCAACACTCATAATAGAGTTATGATAACAATTGTAATAGTACAGAGTTCCTGTTTCCTGCTTAAAAAATTATTGCAAAGGAAATCCACTAAAAGGATGTCTTGGGATAAAATCGTTGTTACTATTAGAAATAACTGAGTATAAAACTAAACCTGTAAAGAAGGAAAGTGGATTTATCCTTGACAATATATTATATGCATGTCACATTTGAAAGTGTGGTGTAGGAATATAGGGGAGGTATAACTTCACAGCAGAAATAAGATACAGCTTCTGATTTTATTGTTTTTGCCAATCTGTGCACCAAAATTGGAACCTTCTTTTCTCTGTCCTCATTGTATAATCATCCCAGGCTAATTTTTTTCATCTGTGTATGCATTTATCAGAGTATCTTATGAGGAAACCTCAAATTTCAAGAGATATGCACCCGTGTAGATAATTCCAGTACATGGCAGCTTAGGTATGTAATGGGTGTAAAAGCATGTAATTGTCTTCCCTTGTTATAATGAATAATGTTGTAGAAACCTATGAAGATTCATCCTTCCTAACGGGCCTTTTACAAGTTTTCTGTCAGTCTCTACACCATCCATGGCTAAGAAATGAAAAAGGGATGTATATCAATTTAGTAAAGAAGTTTGAGCTTCTATATTCAGTTAAGAAATTTTTGTAATTCAAAGTTTAAAACTACTACTCTCTCTATTAGCAATATTACACTTAAGTTTGTTAATTATTATTTTAGTTAGCCAGAACTCTGCCAAGGATTGTTCCAGGTCAATGATGGGGATTTAGAAGTATCAACCACAAAGGATCATTTTAGCAAAAATAAAAATCTTAGGAAATATTAGTCATCTACAGTGTTGTATGTTGCAAAATCCTTTATGGGCTGAATTTTCATATCAGTGATTGTACTATGGTATAAAAATATTAGAAATATACCTGGAAAAGAGAGGGGATAAAGGAAAAAGGTTAATTTGAACAAGATATATTCCTGGCACCAATATTAATATGATTGAGCCCTGACCTTTGGAATATTGCATGCATTATTAATCCTTTGAAGACATAGATAATATGACTTTATATGCTTTTTAGGTTATAATTTGAATAACTGAGAATATAGTTTATTTTCTCAGTACCTTGCATGCTGTGAGTGGTCAATAAATACTAAACAATAATAGTATGGTATGCAGTGCATTTCTGAGCCTTCATTTGCACGGCCATCTGGAAAACTCTTGTGTTGTAAACACTAGTGTTATTTTGAGTAAGAATGAAATTACTGCAGAAGTTGTTTAGCATTCTTGGTTCATTTTTTCCCCTTGCTTTTTCACCCTTTCATTTGGTAGAAAATGTGAAATAACCCATGGAGCCTAAGGTTTGTCAATGTAAGGAGTGGAAGATTTGGATAGATTATATTTGCATAGTGGCATATATGCTATAACTTTAGGTTTGTCTAACTATTTTATGAATCTGTGTCCTTTTTGCTTTCATAAATCCTTGGTTATTTTTATGAAGTGATTTGTGTTTATGGGTATATAAAAAATAAAAACATATAGGAGCAATCTAAGGCAATATCATAAAAATGACTTAAGTGCCTGACAGGGGAACCAGGAGAATCATGGTCTTTAAAATTGTTTTCTAATGCTGTGTTTCCTACCTCTTTTCTTCCCCCTCCGTCTTCCTCCCTGCCTCCTTCCCTGCCTTCTTTCCCTCTCTCCCTCCCATTCTTTTTCCTTCAACCCATCTTTACTTCATTTGAATTTATGTTTCCTCTTCTCAGATCACAGTTTTCTCTCCCTAGCATGGCCATTGTCCTCACCAGTCATGTAAGTAGTAAGGCAATTAAGCAATAAGGCCATTTTTTCTACTAATCCCTTTTATATATTTATCTAGTTTTATAATTGACATATAATTAAAATAACATAAAATTCACTCTTAAAGTGTACAGTTTAAGATATGCATTCGGCTTAATGGTTAAGATGTTACTAGAGATGCCTGTATCCCATATTGGAGTGCATAGGTTAGAGTTAGTTAGTGCATGGCTCCACTCCTGATTTCCAGTTTCCAGCTTCTATGTGCCTGGAGGCAGCAAGTGATAACTCCTTGCTTCTCACATTGGAGACCTGAACTTAGTTACAGGCTCCCAGTTTTGGCCTGGCCTAGCCACAGGCATTTGGGGAGTAAACCCAAACGTTGTTGAAAAGGGTGGCCAATTTGTGTAAGAAGCACACAACTTAATTAAGAGACAAAAGAGACCCCCCAAATACAAACACACACACACATACACATACACTTGCAACTTGCATTAGATTCAATATTGTTGAGAATAGTCAGGATAGCCCTGGAAATCCACAACCAAAGTTCAGGGGAAAGCAACAGATTTCTGAAATAAGTCCCTATGAGAGTAAAAAAAAATATTAGAGGATTGGTTCTTAGATGGATTCATGATTAAGCTGGAAGACAAATTTTCAGTCTCAACTATGAATATTTCAATATTTATCAATCAGTCTCTTAGCTGAAAGCAAACATCCTACTCAAAAGAGTTGAATAAAGGAGCCATTTATAGAGGATTAAGGAAGCCAGTAAGGAATGGTGGGGCACTTAGAAACTAGCAATAATGCTAAACTATTTCCACATTATGGTTGAAGATTCAGAGGTAGGAAACATTCTTCCACAAAATCACCAAACAATATGCTTGTGAAGGAGGAGGTACCAAAAGGAAACTAAGACGCTTTATAGAAGAATGCAGCCAATATTCAAACCACATAATGTAAGATGGGGAAGGATACTCTAATCTTTCTATTTTTCCATCTCTCAATCTACCATAGTATCTCCTATTAATCGAACTCAATAAGAAGAAAAACGTAAAGTAACTTGCATACGAGATCCAACGATCAGTATCCCAAAGTGAAGAATATGGCAGAAAAGGACAGATAATTCATATAAAACAACAATCAAATAAGCTACCCTGCAAGAATCTTCAAACTAGAAGTGGCAAACAAAACAAGTGGAAGAACTTTTAAAGCTGTTTATATTTGTCCTACTTTCTGCAAGCTTCTGCCTTGATGGAGGCAATAGCAACATGGAGATCCACCTGCAGCAAGTTAAGTTCGACTCCAAATGATTCTGTGACTGGGCTCTGGAACAAGTATCACAGGGAACAACTAGACCGACTTAAAAACACACTTCAGCACCACTGAAAAGTTGAGGATTGATTAATTTTACTCTTTCAGTTTTATTTGTGACTTTCTGACTTTGGCCATTAGTTATCAACAAGGATGGAACAATTTATTCCAGTAAAGGGGAAAAGATTTTCTCACTGTAAGGAGTACATAAATACCTGTAGAAGAAGAAGCAATATGAACAGGACTGGACTTGAATCACAGGAAAGTACTCTGGAAGTTTGCTGACTACTTCAGGTGAGGCATGGCCCACACAGGAAAGATCATTGCATTGATGCCCTCTAAGTCGAAGATCTCAAGTAGTGTTTGCGATCACCAAAATGGAGGTGCCATTCACAGTGTAAGCCATAAAGTGTGTATTCTATATCTGTTTTCTCTGTATACAGAAAACCTAGTCCACATATTTAATTATATGGCAATCATGCTTGATTATCATGATAATTTAAAACTTTACATTATCTCTCACACTTAGCCTAATTATTAGACATATACTCATATTAAAAAATAAAGTTCAGAGCCGGCGCCGTGGCTCAATAGGCTAATCCTCCACCTTGCGGCGCCGGCACACCGGGTTCTAGTCCCGGTTGGGGCGCCGGATTCTGTCCCGGTTGCCCCTCTTCCAGGCCAGCTCTCTGCTATGGCCAGGGAGTGCAGTGGAGGATGGCCCAGGTGCTTGGGCCCTGCACCCCATGGGAGACCAGGAAAAGCACCTGGCTCCTGGCTCCTGCCATCGGATCAGCGCGGTGCGCCGGCTGCAGCGGCGGCCATTGGAGGGTGAACCAACGGCAAAGGAAGACCTTTCTCTCTCTGTCTCTCTCTCTCACTGTCCACTCTGCCTGTCAAAAATTAAAAAAAAAAAAATAAATAAATAAATAAAGTTCAAAACAAAAGGTCCTTTGTTTAATATATTTTCAATCAGAATTAGATTATCACTTCATCAATGTTCTATAAAATCCGTAACTTAGGATAAAGCAGAAAGTTCTCAATAGAGAGGTAAATATAAACAGCTTGGTAGCCCATAAATTAAGGAAAGGGCTATTCAAATAGACAACATCTACACAAGAGTGACTTCAGAAAAAAAACTGAAGGAATGTTCAGACTTAAGAAAAATAGAAACAGAGTGCATTTTGTTTTCTTTATCTGTATATCATAAACACTTCTCCCTGGAGAGGTCTTTTTCATCCCTCATTCTTTCCTCATTCATTCCTCATTCTTTAAATGAGGACTCAATTCTTAAGAGTTTATTCCATGTTAGCCACAATGGGCCCTCCCTCTTTAATGAAAAATTGCATTGCTCGTGGGGATCTCCTGTCCCCATGGGTAGTTTGTTTCTTAATCTTTATCCCCTCTTTGCACCTTAAGCATGAAAGATCAAATGATCAACAGCATGTTGTAATTAGTGCCCTCACTAATCTAATATCAAATTGACTGGTAGATTGCAGTGTTGCACTTCTTCAGAAAACAAATGCACCAGGAAATCAAATCATGCTAACATGGCCCAAGACTATCAACACATTTCCTAATTGTTGGTAACTATGTGTATGTGTTTATAATGCTTCATATGGTTTCATTAAAATAAACCCTGCATTTTATAGATTGGGCTTTTTTTTTTGCATATACAAGCATATAGGTGATCCTGTTAATCAACACTTTACATAATCATGTGTACTATTCCTTCATTTTTATGCAAATCCTTTCTGCAACCAGACAGGTGCATTGTCTGCTTTGTATTCATCATCAAGAAATCCAATAACTTGGCTGTGTACCTACATCTGGTTAGGGGTTGACCCAATATGTACTTGCATGCAGATTTCAAATGTGGGCAGGTGTTGAACCTATCACAACTACTAGCAATTGGAATCTCATTCACCTCTACAAAGACAACCAGAGATTTTTTTTAAAGGATTATAATTTGGAGTTTGATGCCCAGGTCCTTCTCGGGGGAAAGGGGGATTTGTTTAATTGCTGAAGCAGCACTGAATTCTAGGTCCTCTAGGATTCTGGCATGCAGTAAAATGTAGTCGCATGAAACTTAGAACTAATGCTAAATGAAAAAAAAGAATTAAATTTCAAAATCAAAGAAAAAAATGCACAGCCTATGTTTGGTGGTGTATTTTTCACAGTGTTTGCCAACAGAATTGGCCTTCTCTGTGGAGCACAGGAGTCAGGAAAGAGCTGGACTCTGAGGACAAAACAATGAGTCATCCATAACGAGGAATCGTGCTGCAGCTCTGCCTCCTCCTCACCAGCACCCTCCCCCCAGCGCCAGTGTGCTCTGAGGAGGACACTGATGCCACTACTTGTAGGCAGCTATTAATCAAAAAGCCCCTTTTGGATCCTCTATTTTTGGTTTTCAGGGAACAGAACTGCTAACACATAAGGTCACAACCAGTTGCTCTGCAGCAATGAAGATTTACATTCCCACAAGAGAGAGGAAGCAAAAAACAAGAAAGGCCAAGATAGCTTTGAAAACTGTCTGCTGTCTCATGGCCATGCAGGCAGCCTAGAAACCTGGGAGAAAGGAGGAGAGGGAAAAAGTGTGAACACTCATACATCACTGGCCAATTTGTAGTGTGTAGTCTTGTATATGTGCCCTTAATTCCCGAGGCATGTGTATTTTTTTTTTTTTTGGCAGAATAGGGATTTGGAAGGAAGAAAAACCACTTCGTACCTAAAGCAGACAGAATGAAACAGTACCGGGAGGAGGGAGTATTGGAGGGAGTGTTATGAGGCAGGGGCTTAAAAATGATTGGAGGAAAACTGAGCACTAGGAGAAGAAATGAGAGAAGAGAACAAAACAAGGAGGGAAGCATGCAGATTCTGCTTATATTTTACAAGGGGGAAGGAAGGAAAAAAAGTCTGCAAAGGAGGGAGGAAGAGGGAGAGAAAAGAGAGGTGGAAATGTGATTTGTCAATGAAAATATACATTTTGCGGTAAAGTTCATGTAAGTTGGCCTGCCAGGATATTGCTTTTAGAACTGAGAAGGAAGCCAGCTCCTCCTGCCTCTATGCCTGTGTGGCACAGAGGGGACTTCTCTCGGAGGCCAAAAGAACATGTCAGCCGCTATGAGCCCTGATCAGTGAAGAGCGTCTTTATTTCAGTCAACCCTTAGAAATGACAAAGTGCCACCAAGCTCTCAGGGTAAGAACTGCCTCTCGGATCACAGTTATGAAATAGAGTGTGGCAGATCACACTGAGTGAGACACTCAGCGGCATTCGGTGGATTCACTTGTGATTCACTTTGCTTCATTTATGCTTGAACTTGAGAATTGTAGGCATGCACTAGTTTAAATCCAAGAGATCTGCTTGACAGGGTGAGAAATTAATCTGATCCATTAGTTCCCACCATAGAGATCCCAAACTGAGAAGTGACATAGAGGAGTTAGTGGGGATATTAATGGTGGGAATAGGATCCTCAAACGAGAACCTGCAGGTCAAGGAGGGACTTGATTTGCTCTGTTTTTCTTTTTGTCAGCAGTGGTTATGCCTTTTACAAAGTCTTTGTCTCACTAAGCATTTCTGATAGCATTGCCAACATTTGAATATGTTCTCTGCAACACAAGTGACCCAAGAGTGTGAATGAGTCTTGCAAAGGTGTCTGAATTGAACCTAGAAGAGATCTCTGACATGAGTGTAGCCATCTTTCTAGGAAGCAGCCAAGATCCTTTCACAGGATCATGTTTGTCATTCTACAAAGCACCATGGTTTGAGGTGCCCATGGCATTCAACAAACACTTATCGAAAACCCACTGTTTCCATTATTTATTCCCAAATGTTGGGTTAAAGGGATAGTGGGGATAAATAAAAAGTGATCTGTGTCGACAAGCTCAAAACAAGGCAGAGTTAAGAAAGACCAGCTCCTGGTTTAATTAACCCATAGTATTTGAATTAAAAAGGGGAAAAACACTCTCAGCATTATTTCCTGACTTATCCTAGGGGTGAGATAAATATTTAAGTGTATTGTAAAAGATCATATTCTCTTTACTATTTTTTTTTCACCTGAGAATTCCCATCAGCATTGAAGCTGGAAATCTAGTTTGTGGTTTCTCGAAATTTCACTTACTTCAGCATGTTAAAAAGAATGCCCAAAAGGCAGATTTGTTTTTCTTCTATGCCACTTCTCAACTCTTTTTTCCCCTCCTCCTGCATGGAAAAAAGTCTTATAACTGTAAACTGGTCTCCTGCTTGGTTTAATTTTCTTCACCAAAACATTGACCATTGTCAAATGCCTTACATCTCCATGGAAACCGTTTCCTTGGCCATAGACAAAGGTCTGCCTATAACACAATGCCATGAGAGTGTCTGGGGTTGTAGACCCCTTGTTTAAAATCGCAGTGCGAAGGCATAATGTAGATTTTGTATTATTTCTGCCTGTCTGCTGCAGCTGGTAGGCTTTCATTCCAAAATAATATTTTTTCAAATGAACTAGCAGAAAACAGCTTTACATTTTTGTTATCCCTTCCAGCACAAAATAAAAAATGCCTGTGCTGCCACTACCTGATTCAATCAAGTGGAGTACATTCGATACCCACAGGCTACAAGTGCTGGAAAAGCTGACTTGTATTTTAATTAATAATGTGCTACACTTTCTCAACAGCTAGGCCTTTGGCAATCTGATTTGCTTTGTTCATTATTTGCTGCAAACAATTTTCAAACAACATGTAGGCAACTCTATTTCTGAATATCTCCTGCTAATTCATAACATTAACAAAAATAGAGAGGAGGTTTTTTTTTCTTCCTTGCCAAAAAAGAGAGACTTGATTAAACTTTAATCATAGCAAATGGAGAATTTGGAATGAGAATATTGGAGTTTAGAGGTACCAGAAATAAAAATAAATAAATTCTAAAAGCCTCCAACACACATATACACACACACACATAGGATGAGTATATGTATATACAAGAAAGTGTTTATAAAGGGTACTTAAAATTTTTGTGCAATACTGGAATTAAAAGGTAATGTAAACTTTATACAAACTTGTTGAAGCCATCTCATGTATGTAAATATGGAGATACTTGTTCACACATGTATATTCTGCTAGTTCACTAGAATTCATATATAGGATATATAGGATATCTGCTTCATATATAGGATGAAGCAAACATATCCACTGAAAATCTGGTGGCACAGCATGAGAAACTATCAGAAATGTTATTTGATGTAGTGTTATGGACTGAATTGTCTCTCCCCAAAATTACTGTTAACACCCTAACTCCTCATGTGACTGTATTTGGCCATAGGGCATGTAAGGAGGTCAATCCTAAGTTATTATTTCAGTTGCTATAACAAAATACCAGAGGCTGGATATTTATAAAGGAAAGATGTTTATTTAGCTAACAGTTCCAGAGGTTCGAGAGCGTGGTGCCAGTGTATGCTCAGCTCTGATGAGGGCCTCATGGCAGATGGCAGGAGCATATGTGGAATAAATCACATGGCAAGACACCATGAGCAGGGAGGGGTCAGTCTTTCTCCTTTAGAGCCACCCGCACTCACACGTGTGAAGTCACACTTTTTAAGGGTGATGTCTCCAATGATTCAACCCTTTTCCACTAGACCCCACCTCTTAAAGGTATCAGTGCCATTTATTACCACCACACTGGAGATAGAATCTCAATACAACCCTTCCAGGGATAAACAACATCCAAATTGTAACAAAGGGTACAGTCCTAACCTAATAGGGTTAGTATCCTTATAAGAACCAGCAGAGAACTTATTCACTCTCTGTACTATGAGAGGGCACTGCAGGAAGGAAGCAAGATTCTGGAGAGAGCTGTCAGCAGGACCTGATCATGTTGGCAGCCTAACCTTGGACTTCACATCCTTCTGTCTTTCGTTAAAGCTACCCAGTTTATGGTATTTTGTCATGGCAGCATGAGCTAACTAACACATGTGGAGAAGAGGAAATTGAAAGTATTAGATAAATCTTTGTATATTAAAAAATGTGCCATTCCCTTTCAAATGAAGATAAATTGTATCTTCATTTTTACAGGACATGATCTTCTAAAACTAGTTTAAGTTTTAAGAAGAGGACTTGGCTTAGATATGAAGAGCGACTTTACAACTGGGTACATATATGGATAGGATAATAATTACCTTTCTTTACATGGCACTTTATGGATGGCAAGCCCATATCTGACATGGTGACTTTATGCAATCTCTCTAAAATCAGTAAGAATTAACATTGCCACTTTTAAAATAAGGAGAACAATAGGTGGCACCATGGCTCAATAGGCTAATCCTCCACCTGCAGCGCCAGCACTCCAGGTTCTAGTCCCGGTCGGGGTACTGGATTCTGTCCCAATTGCTCCTCTTCCAGTCCAGCTCTCTGCTATGGCCCGGGAGTGCACCTGCATAGGAGTCCAGGAGAAGCACCTGGCTCCTGGCTTTGGATCAGCACCGTGCACCGGCCGCAGCACGCTGGCCGCAGCGGCCATTAGGGGGTGAACCAATGGAAAAAGGAAGATCTTTCTCTCTGTGTCTCTCTCACTGTCTACTCTGCCTGTCAAAAAAAAAATGAAAAATAAGGAGAACAATAAAGATTATACAGTAATAAAGCACACACAAGACAGAAAAAAATTAAAATCCTAACTTGGAAGGCAATAGATAATGTAAGTATCTATAAAAAGATCAAACTTGAGGTCCACTTTCTAAGTATGAATGACTTAAAGAAATAATACAAATTTTCACTTTAACTTTCTGCTCTTTCAAGATAACTTAGTACTCTGTTTCACAATGTATTATGTTTCTATCGTTTTAAGACCAGCTTCTAATTAAAAACTGTCATAGCAAAATAGTAACTCTAACTATAACTGAAATAATCTTGGATTATCTTCAAATTATTATTATTATTATTTTTTACAGAGTTAGACTGTATGAGAACGAGATAGAGAGAAAGGTCTTCCTTCTGTTGGTTCACTCCCCAAACAGCCACTACGGGCAGAGCTACACCAATCTGAAGCCAGGAGCCAGGTGCCTCCTCCTGGTCTCTCATGCAGGTGCAGGCGCCAAAGCACTTGGGCCATCCTCCACTGCCCTCCTGGGCCGAAGCAGAGAGCTGGACTGGAAGAGGAGCAGCCAGCACTAGAAGCTGGTGCCCATATGGGATGCAGGTGCCGCAAGTGAAGGATTAACCAAGTGAGCCACGGCGCCGACCCCATCTTCAAATTATTGATAACCATTTTTGAACAATTTAGCATTCTCTTACCAGCTATTTAGTGAATAGCATTACTTCAAATGTGTGTTTAGGGCTGAGCATATAATGGCAAAGAAAACATTTATCCCCTGTCTTGAAGGAGCTCTTCATTTTTTGATGTTAGTTACACTAGCCCAAAATCTATTGAGGATCTGAGTGCTAGCAACTACTAGAAATATAAGAAACTAGATATGTAAAAGTAAGTATGATCAATGACTGACTATAAGGAAAAATACACAAATAAAGATTTCTAGTGCAGTACACATAGAAGTATATGCTCAGTATATTGGTGGTGTGAAGCCAGAGGCACTGAACTCTGCCTAGGAGAAAAAACAAAGAAGAGATTTCATTGAACATTGGTGTACAAATGGAAGAATGTTAGCTACAAATAGTGAGGAAGAAAATTCCTTTCAGGTGTAGTAGCTAAAATGACATATAGGCAGGCACCGCGGCTCAATAGGCTAATCCTCTGCCTGTGGCACCAGCACCCCAAGTTCTAGTCCCGGTCGGGGCGCTGGATTCTGTCCTGGTTGCTCCTCTTCCAGTCCAGCTCTCTGCTGTGGCCTGGGAGTGCAGTGGAGATGGCCCAAGTCCTTGGGCCCTGCACCTGCATGGGAGACCAGGAGAAGCATCTGGCTCCTGCCTTCGGATCAGCACAGTGCACCGGCTTTAGCGGCCATTTGGGGGGTGAACCAATGGAAGGAAGACCTTTCTCTCTGTCTCTCTCTCACTGTCTAACTCTGCCTGTCAAAAAAAAGAGATATATACAAGGCAGAATTAAAAAAAAATAAAACCAGAGAGAAATCAGTCATACAGTTTCATCTTTCATAGGACGAGGGAAGATATAACTATCATATATTACCAGGTATATTACAAGTCAATGAGGCTTGAGACATAAGTGGAAACCAAATATCAAAGACTTCCAAGGGCCATTAAAAGAAACTTACTTCATTTTTTAGAATAGTTGTAAACACAGTAGTGAAATCTACAGGAATATGGGAATGCAGTAGAGAAATAAAAGACCAGAAACAAGGAGATAATTCTAGTAAACAAGGTGGAATAAATAAAGACCTGAAACAATGTCATGAGAATTAAAATATAATCATTTAAAAAGAATATTCGGTTTGGCTGCTAACACTGTGAATAAGACCTTCAGAGTCAGAAAAAGTCACTTTTCCAATGGCACATAGAACCAGAGCTTGGATCTCTCCTCATTTTCATTCCAGCCCATTTGTCACTCTTTCATCTTCATCCTATTTCGCATAATGACAATTATAAAGCACACTGCATTTCCATAAAATCCCTGTCTTGGTCTTCTTATAGACTCCCACTCAAGCCTGATGACTTGCTGATCGCTTAATCAAGTAAGAACAACTTAGGTGGAGAATTAAAGGATGCCCATGCAGCTGAAAGCTGCCTCTTATTTCCCAGCACTGTTAGTCTGAAAATAACCCTTCAGCTTCTGAGTTCAGCTTTGTACAGCTGCCCCGTACACAGCCAGTCATGTAATGTCACGCCAGCCTGGCTCTATCCAGAAGATCAAGACCTTCAGAGAAATGTTTCCTAAGGGCACTGGTAGCACAAAGACTCTCTTTTCTCCTAGGAGATGCATTTAATTTAACTTTAATCTCTGAGTCAAGGAGCATACCTTCCTTCATGGTAACTCACATCAGCCTTAGAAACCAACCTAATCTGAGTAAGATTCAAAGCTATATTGCATAGGGTTACAATTTGCCCTACTATGTCTGAGATCCCACCATGTGCCCTGGCAATTTAAACTTGCACCCTTCATGTAAAGTTTATCTGTTCTTTACAGAGCAGTATAGTGCCTCGATTCCCTCTTTTGTTGTCACTACAGTTAAAAACAGTAATTTGCAGGGTTGGCGTTGTGGCTTAGCAGGTACAGTAGCCACCTGTGGCTTTGAAATCCCATATGGATGCTGGTTTGTGTCCTGGCTGCTCCACTTCCAGTCCCACTCCCTGCTGATGTGCCTGTGAGGGCAGTGGAGGATGGCTCCTGCACCCACATGGGAGACTGACTCCTGTCTTAGGCTTGGCCCAGCCCCAGCCATAGTGGCCATCTGGGGAGTGAACTAGAGAATGACAGATATCTCTCTGCCACCCCTTGTAACTATCTTTTCAGTAAATAAATAAATCATCAAAAATAAAAAAAATTATTTTTCATTAAGCAAAGTTGGTAACATGGGAAATATGCAAATAGCACCCTAGAAATTAAATTGCTCAATCTCTCTGCAGAGTTTAAATGTATTCTTTCACTTCAATTTATTGTGAGAATAGATTTGAATTTCCAAATTCCTTAGAGACACCAAACTTTGTGACTTGGGAATTTTAAAATTGGAATTCCTGGGGCTGGCATTTGGTGCAAGACTTAAATAGCTGCTTGGGATGTGCACATCCCCTGTTGCAGTGCTGCGTTTAAGTCCTGGCTGCTTGGCTTCTGATCCAGGTTCCTGCTATTGTGCACCCAGGGAGGCATCAGGTAATGATTTAGGTACTTGGGTATCTCCACCCAAGTGGGGATCATGGATTGATTTCCAAAGACCTGGAACCAACCCAAATGCTCATCAACAGTAGACTGGATAAAGAAATTATGGGACATGTACTCTATAGAATACTATACAGCAGTCAAAAACAACGAAACCCGGTCATTTGCAACAAGATGGAGGAATCTGGAAAAAATCATGCTGAGTGAATTAAGCCAGTGCCAAAGGGACAAATATCATATGTTCTCCCTGATCGGCGACAACTAACAGAGCACCAAAGGGGTGAAATGGACACTATGAGAAACAGTGACTTGATCAGCTCTTGTCCTGATGGTTGATGTACAATGTAATACTTTATCCATTTTAGTATTTTTTTTGTTCTAGTACCATTGGTTGAACTCTGTAATTAACACACAATTATTCTTAGGTGTTTAAATTTTAACTGAAAAGTGATCCCTGTTAGGAATTTGGAAAACATTATGCTGAGTGAAATAAGCCAATCCCAAAGGGACAAATACCACTTGTTCTCCCTGATAGGTGACAACTAACTGAGCACCAAAAAGGAAACCTGTTAAAGTGAAATGAACACTATGAGAAACGGTGACTTGATCAGCCCTTGCCCTGATTGTTGATGAGCAACTTGATATGTTATCCCTCTTAGTATTTTTTTTTTGTTTGTTCTACTTAATACTTTTGGTTGAATACTGTAATCAATACACAATTCTTCTTAAGTGCTGAAACTTAACTGAAAAGTGATGACTGTTAAATATAAGAGTGGGAATAAGAGAGGGAACATATGTGCAATTCAGGACATGCTCAAGCTGACCTACCTCAAACGGTAGAGTTAGAAACATACCAGGGGATTCCAATTCAATCCCATCAAGGTGGCATGTACCCATGCCATCTCACTAGTCCCAGTGATCAATTTCTGTTCACAGTTGATCATAATGATAGGACTAAGAACCAAAGGGATCACATAAACAAGACTAGTGTCTGCAAATACTAGCTTATAGAATCAAAAAGGGAGAGAACGATCCAACATGGGAAGTGAGATACACAGCAGACCCATAGAATGGCAGATGTCCTAAACAGCACTCTGGCCTCAGAATCAGCCCTAAAGGCATGCGGATCCAGCTGAAAAGCCCATGAGAGTATTTCAGGCATGGAAAGCCAAGACACTCTGGGGAAAAACAAAACAAAACAAAACAAAACAAAACAAAACAAAACAAAAAAAACCTAAATGAAAGATCTCCGTGAGTGAGATCCCAATGGAAAGAACGGGTCACCAAAGAAGGAGGTACCTTTCTCTGAAGGGAGGAGAGAACTTCCACTTTGACCATGGCCTTGTCTAAATATGATCAGAGTCAGTGAACTCAGGGGGCTTCCATAGCCTTGGCAGCTCATGACAAGAGCCTAGGGTGATTACTGAGGCCATAAACAAGAGTGTCAATTTGTTAAGTCAACAACAGGAGTCACTGTGCACTTACTCCTTATGTAGGATCTTTGTCCTTAGTGTGCTGTACATTGAGATTTAATGCTTTAACTAGTACTCAAACAGTATTTTTCACTTTATGTTTCTGTGTGGGAGCAAACTGTTGAAATCTTTACTTAATGTATGCTCAACTGATCTTCTGTATATAAAGAGAATCAAAAATGAATCTTGATGTGAATGGAAGGGGAGAGGGAGTGGATAAGGGAGGGTTGCAGGTTGGGGGGACGTTATGGGGGGAAGCCATTGTAATCCATAAGCTGTACTTTGGAAATTTATATTCATTAAATAAAAGTTAAAAAAAATACAAATTATTGCTGCTGGGATGAAGGCTATACTAAAAGTTTCGTGTCTTTTCATCAAAAAGAGATATGATAAATGAATGTTTTAGTATGTTTTAAAGCATATCTGACACTAAGCCAATTCCTTAAATTATATTAGAATACTCCTAACATTCCCTATACTCTGTTTGATACTATGATTAGAAATTATTTAATCAATGAAATTATGAAGCTCAATATATTTTTTACAAAGAACAATAGCTTATAACTGGAAAATTTTAATGAAAATTATTGTGTAGTCTTTGATCAAAGTAAAAGTCTCATCTCCTAGCAAGATTATAGAATCAGAATCAGTTTTAAAATTACCACTTAGGTTTTAGTTTTGCTCCGTATTTTTCTTGGGACATTGATAACAAGACTTATACAAAGCATTCTATGTATCTGAGGCTTATTAACATTTATCTTATTTGAAAAAAGGATAAACCAGTAGCTACAGACAAGATGACTCACATTTCTAACCTGGCAATTCTAAAACTAATTAAGGCTGCGAATCTTCACCACTCTCTGTCCCCTGTTTCTGTACAGCTTCTAGGAAATATTTGCTTTACTTTTGCACTCTATAGAACATTCCCTGCATTTCTGTTTGAAATTATGCTGTTGATATTTTATTCTGGTTACTTAGCTTTAATTCTTATAGAATTATAATATTGTCACGACCTTTTTGATTTCAGAACTGTTTTTTTCTCACGATTTGGGATTCATAAAAACTACATAGTTCTCCCAAGACATACCAGGAAGAAATTCCTGCATGGCAACCTTTGAACCAGCATCTCTTGGCAACCCAAAGTTACAGCAGCTGCAAGCCACCACGCAGCCAAACCTGGACTTGAGAACATGGAAAGTGGATTTACGTACAGTTTCTGTGTGTTCACTCCCATAACAAAACTCTTAATTTCAGCGAAGAACAGTTCTATATATCGAGAGTATCTAAACAAATAAGTAGAAAAGCAAGTAATTTTTTAAAATTTCACTTATGGTTTATTATTCATTTTGAAATAGAGGAATGAATAGATACTCATGATTCTTATTTGCCCTGAAATCTGGAAGGATGAGGTGAATTTAGCAAGTTACTCACTACATTGATCTCATTATAGCAAATACTAATTGTCTTTCACAGCTTCTCAGGGACATTTCATAACCTTCTGTGTAATAGGTGAAGTACATTATTAAAGGACTCCTATTGCTATAAAGAAAAGAATTTAACCTTTCTTGATTTATAAAACCAGCACAGACTCTGCATTCTCATTGATTCCATTTTGTTTACTATTTATATAGTTCTGGTGTCGTTCATGTGAATTTTACTTGAGTGCTATAGACACAAAATAGAGACTGAAAGCAAAATGCAACCCTCTGGTATGGCATTGTGACACCTGGTTTATGGAGAACAGGGGACAGATCCCTCAGGAACTTTGCTCTCTGATTAATGAGGAGGCATTCATTATAGCTCAGGAACAGACAACACCTCCAAATCCTGGGAACTTAATTTATTAGTCTAAGGGGCAGGGGTTAGGGACATCACAAAGAAGAAGAAAAGAAAGGACAAGAAACTCGTAACTGGAGAAATATCGAGATGTGGGGTTGCAAATGTAACAGGCTTAATAATAGTAATCATGATTCCCAGAAACTCAAGTACATTTCAAATGAGTATAAAACCTTTGAAAGGCTCAAAAAGACTCTAAATATTAAAAATTCAGCTGGATATGTTATTTTAAATGTACTCATGCCACTGCCATTTGACTAGATAAAAACTGACTATATTAAGTTCTATTTAAAGATAGAGAAAAAACAGGATCAGCTAATAAAAATAGAGTGATATTTTCAAAGTTCTTACCACCTTTTGCCTAAGTGACTGGTTTCTCAGTAACCAAGTCAATGAGAATGTGTTTGGTAGGATCCTTGCTTTCAAGCATGACCATTCTTCGGGTTTGGAAAGAAACCAGGGCTGTGTGGAAGCCAGAGACATAAGGGATGCAGCAGAGCTGACTTCTGCTCCATCGTATCTCTCCTTGTAGCAGCAATTCTCTAAGGGGGCTGGGACCTTTGCCATAACTCCTTCCAAAAGTCGATACATCAGAAAGTGCAAAGTGTAGTTATTCAAAATCTTTTCCTTTGAAAGAAATGAATGTATTTCTTCTGAATATTGCCATATAAACTATCATATCAAGGATGGAGTTTAGGATCAGGGGAATTAACACATAAAGATTTGATGTCATTTTTCAGCATCACAACTATGCCAGAAACTGGCTGCCTTTTCACCCAACCTGCTTTTTCCTCCACCGAATCCAGAGGGACCATATTTCCCTTTTGTCCTTGCAATTGGTGTGGCCAGAAAACTAAGCTCTAGGTTACCACTGTTAAGTGGAAGTGTCTGACCCATCAGGATCTCCAGTCCAAGGTCTTCCATGAATTTTCTTTCTCTGCCAGCCCAACAGAGGGAAGGCAATGCGTCTGGGCACCATAACTAAGAAGGCAAATCTACAACGTGAAAGGAGTCTGGCTCCTTGAGTCACCACTTAGAGGACAGCCATTCACTGCTTGAGAAAACCTATTTGAGATTTTGTGGGATCAAAATACAAATCTTTATTGTATTGTGCCATTACAAATTCATCATCAGTGTTGTTTAATAGCTAATATCTTGACGGTGACAATAATTATTGTTATATCAAACCATATTTTATCACAATCACGTAGTAACCATTGTGAATTTTTGCTGAAACAGAGATGGTTGCTTATATACTCATGATGAAATCACCAAATTTGGATAACTGTATAAATAAAATGTAATTAATTATTGCTCACCACTGCATTTCCAGAATCCTTTCTGCCTTTCCCCTAGTTATAACCTCAGAGGGTTATAGTTACTAGTTATAGACCTCAGAAGGTTTTAGTTTTATCACAGTGTGTTAGGAACAGTAAAAGTTCAGTACACAGCAGAAGAATGAGGCTGATTGAAATCATGAATATTAGTTATTATATTAAGCTTTTTTATTTTATTCCATATTGAGCTTCATAATACCGTAAAAGTGAAGAGAGCATAGTGACATCAGATGTCAATTCAGCCCAAAATATGCATTGTGTGGATACTCATCCCCTCATAAAAAATAAAGGAAAAACCCACTTTGTTTTAAAGACAAGTAGAACATGAATAATTGGAATTTTTAAAATTTTTATTTGTTTTAGAGAGACAGACAGATAGATGGACAGAGAGTATGTATACTCCCATCTACTACTGCACTCTCCAAAAGTCTACAACAGACTTTTCGGGCTACCGAAACAAGGAACCAAATCCCGGTGGCCTACGAGGGTGACAGAGACCCAGCCACTTGTGCCATCACCTGCTGCTTCCAAGGACGCACATCAGCAGGAAGCTGGAGTTGGTAGTGGGCCCAGGACTTGAACCCAGATAGTCCGATGTGCATTGTGTGTCCCAGTCATTGAGGCCAAACAGCCACTCCAAGATGGAAGATTGTTAAAGCATCCTCAAGTCATTTTATGTTTTAGCTAATAGATCAGGAAGACCACAAAAATTATTTCATCATTTTGAAGTATCTCATACTTTACCATAAAAATGTGCAAATGTAAAGTGGACACCCCAAACTATCTAGGAACAGCGTTACATGGACTAATCTCTATTATGTAGTCTATCATCTCCTTTATTCATTAAGTGATTTGTTTAAAAAGTTAAGAGAAAGAAATACTATGGAAACTGCATTTCCCATCCCAAAAGAGTTATCTGTAAGTCACATATGCTATAATACATTCGCAGTCTTAAACACACAGAACTCAGACAAACAATTTAAAAAGGATTATTTATGCCCTAAGAAGCTGTGTTACCCTGAAGTGCCATCAAAAGGTCAACCATTGCCTCAAACACTGCTGTGTACACCCTGACCTGGAAGTACCATTGATAATGACCCCTCAGCTGCAGGCCTTGAAGACTTAATCATTTGACATACAAGCTGCCTGGGGCATTCATCGCTGGCATTTTGCTTTGTGAGATGTACACAAACAATATGCATTTTAAACAATTTAAAGCACCAGTGCCTAAAATAGACCTGGCACAGTGCTCATCCTCAAGCAGCTTCTCGCCATCTCGGCTCTCTCACTCGGAGGCACATGCTGGGGAATGTGGCGCTGGCGGAGGCAGCTGGAACGGGAAGCTGCATGTATTACTGGCACTCCCCCCACTCTTCAAGGCGTGCTTGTCATCTGGATCATAAGAAACTTATTTACAGGCCGGTGGAACTTCAGCACCTTCAGCAGGAAATTTTAGGTATTGGTCAGAGAAAGAAAACTCTTTCTTGGGAAAAGTTTATTGCTCTTTTTCTAAGCAAAACACGAATTGAAGGCATTTAAGTGAAATGTCCCGATTGCTGCATTCCTGTAAGTTGTGCCAAGCATTCCTGTGAGAAGAAGCACTGATTATCAATAGAGTTATTTCAGCTATTCACTGAGACTCCCTCAAGGTCTCTAGAAAGGACTTAAGATGTCTGTTACTCAGGCATGGGTAAAGCTCTGTGGACTTGGAATCTATGTTTTCTGATGACAGAAGGGAAAAACTAGGGTGATGGAAATGAGTATTTCTGGAGGAAAAAATCTTGTAGAGTAATAAAAGTGAGTCCTGGCTTGTCAGTTGGAAATTTAGATTTTAAAAGAAAACCACTTAACATTGATGTGAGAGAAAAATAGTCAGAGAATTCCCTTTTGTACCTGGAACTATCAAAATAACCTATCCCTTTCAGACAGAATAGGCAGCAAGTCTCACCCCTTCCTTGAAAATCTCTTGCTGGGTTTAAGTGACCTGTGATGCCACTCTGCCATCCATAAAATGAGTTCTTCCATTCTTCAGAGCACACAGAAACCCCAGAACCCAGACCTAGCTGTAAGACCACTTGGCAGGAAATCACTACCGGTAGGCACTGTTTCAACCATTTATTCACTCAACAACCATTTACTGAGCTAGGCATGTGTTTGATAGAAGGATGGTTTTGGGGAAAAAGAAGTGGGTAACTGTGCATACGAATTGCCAAGAAAGGTAGTGTTGTGCGCGCTATAAAAAGACTCAACCCAGGGTTATCAGTCACAGGTACTTGATTGCTTCTTGCTACTTAATACTTCTCAAAAATTTATTTCAGCCATTGAAGGGTTTAATCTTAATTTAAAAAAGAGAAGAGAAAAATAAAATACAACACAAAAATGCTTAGCACCACGAAATGTGATATCTCTCTCCTGTTTTTGCCATTGCTCGACACCAAGAAAATAAAACCGTACTCTAACCATGTGCTGTGTTTTAATAAACTGTACATTAGTTTCATTCAACTGATCCAGCCCCTGGCTATCCACTTTTCTGTATATTAGTTTTAAATACACATTGCTTGCAATAACACTATAGCTGGAGCTGTGCCTCAAGTTAAGAAATGGTTAGGATTGCTTTACATTTGCAGTCCCATTGAAAACATTTATTCAATCAAAGGGAAAAATAAATGTAGTCCCTCAGCTTTGTCAAGTATAAACTGTTATTGATCCCCTAAATGAAATTTGTTCATGCTGATCGATCAAACACATTATCTTTTTTTCCAGTCTATTACCAGCAATTGGAAACTCTCAAGCGTCAATAGTTGTTTGACCACATACAGCTGTAAATTTAGACGATAGCTTTCAAACCTGATTTATTTCTCCCCATCCATCTCTCCCAAAAGTGACGTCGACATTGATATGATTTCTCTCTGCACTGATGTCTAAAAAAAAAAAAAAACAATTTAGTAACACACTGGAAATAAATGGTATCTCTACATCTAAGCCACATGGCAGTTGGGAAGACAACACTATAATACATGGCATTAATGACAGCTGACTCACAAGCCTCTCCTTCTCCTGGCTTCCTTACACCAGGGAGCATCTCACCTTCTAGTACGTTGTTAACACACTGAATCTGCCATCCCTGAATTTTCCTCCATACAAGTTCTGTTAGCATTTTGCATAACATGTGACTTATTATTTCACTCAAGTTGCATATACCTTACATAACAAACTAATTCATTGGAGCATAGCCTCTCTGTAAAGTCACCAATGTTTACACCAAAGATAGATTTCAGGAGAGTTATAGTTTTACGAGATGCCAAGGCCTTAAAAAGCATGCATGATAAAGACAATGACTTCCATCCATTCATTCAGCAAGCAGGTCAGCCTTTTATTTGTTCATTCTACTCACATAGTTCTATCTTATATTTCTACTTTGGCACCACTATAAAGTGGTATATTAGATGATAAGGTTTATTCCAGGGGCCGTATTGTGGTGTGTTAGGCTAAGCTACTTCCTGCAACACCAGCATTTCCTGTCAGAATGCCTAATGGAGTCCTGGCTGTTCTGTCTCCCATCTAGCTTCATCCTTATGTGCCCAGGAAAGCACTTGGGCCCCTGACACCCATGTGAGAGACCTTTGACGGAGTTTAAGGCTTCTGGTTTCGGTCTGAACCAGCTCCGGCTGTCGAAGTCATTTGGGGCGTGAATGAGCAGATGAGAGATTCTTTTTCTTTCTCTTTCTTCCCCATCACTCTGCCTTTAAATCAATCTTTAAAATGTTAAAAAAGACTTATTCCACTGAATGTCAAATTTACTTTACATTCATTGAAGTTTAAGAAAATATACTTATTACATGGTGATATACTTCCCCCAAATCAGAACTTACGTTAAATTCTATAGCCATAGCCACAAAAAATCCAGCAAGACCTAGAATAGCTCTAAATAGTAAATAGTTTCTATGGTCATAATCACACAAATCTGACAAATCCAAGAGCAGATCTCCAAATCCTAAATATACAGTAAACCACAATGCTCATGTTCCTAAGCATTTGTTTGCAATAAGACAATGATCTCATTCCCAATTCAGCTCACAGGAAGTGTTCGTCTACCTTCCTGCTATCTTTCACTGAAGAAATATTTATATTTTTATTTAAATTTGTATTTATATTTTATTTAAAATATCATCATTAAATAAAATTCTATCAGTGAATACTTACAAAGTACAGGTTTGGTTCAAATATTGAGGATTTGCTTATCTAGTTCATAATCTTACTAGTCATGACAGCAAATCTTTTGCTTCTAATTTTGACTATATGGTCAATTTCCTGCATAGTATCAGACCTCTAGAACTCAAGTTGTATCTTCAAAAGGAATTTAATTTAGGATTTACTGTATTTCTTAAAAAGCAACTCTCACCTCTTGATACCCATCATTAGGGACTTACTTTCTACTGCTGTCAATATCAAATATGTTTGTCTTCTGTCTTGTTGATAGGTAATAATTTTCCAAGCAAGCTTAGGGAGTAGTGACTCTTTATTAAAACCAATAAGAGAGGAAATCACAGGCTTTTAAAAATTACTCCGAAAATCATTACTGACAAGTCTATCTTGTATTCTTAAGCAGAAAATAAATAGTAAGAAGTTAAAATGCTTTGTCACCACAACAAGCCTGTGGCTTTTCTGCCTATACAATTACATTTTAGTAGGTGCCATTCTACTGTTGTCTAAAGTTCCACTTCTGAAAGCATTAAAAGTGATGACTTATTGAAGAAGGGGAAAATATCAATTATACCAACATATAAAAAAGATTTCAATAAACTTAAATAGTTGTTAATCACAGTAATCTAGATATAAATGTGATAAACAGCAAGTAATAGGTAATAGTTAAAAATGGAAAGAAGTCAATTTATAAGAATACCGTTGATGAATGGTAAATCTCATAAAATGGAATAGCTACAGTCTTCCACAGTGAAATAAAAAGTGACTACAACTATGAAGGAACCATACTTGTCTTTCATTAGCTGAAGCCATCGTTGCCTTTTGTTCTACTTCCATTTTAGAACCTCTTTACTGTTGGACAAAAAATAATGATTAGAGAGAGTGAGAGATCTTCAAGACAAAAATCACATCTCTGTCCTGTTTTACTGCCTGTCAAAATTCCAATGTTGTTGCTCCTCCCATTCCCTAGTGAATTCACATTCAGAAGTAAACCTCACACTAGTAGTAAACTGCACACTAACTCCATGAAATCAATTACCAGTCAAGAAATACTTTGGGATGAATTTCCATTACATAATAAATGATACAGAATTTGATGGTTCCTTCTAATTAGAATAGGAGCAATTGATGTGATGTGCAGCTTAATTTTAGAAATTGTACTATACATAATACCATGGGAAAAGCGTGTTTTAAAATTAATATTGACAAATAGTTCTAAGGGTTTCTATAATGTTAAAAAATACACATTTCAGAAAGTCAAACATAATTCTCATTTTCTCCTCATAGGAGAATCAATACAATTGAAAGAAAGTCCAAATTAGCTGGAGTTGATTTTTGTCCTACATTACTGGTTGTGGGGAAAAAAAAAAGTATTCCTCAATTTATTCAATCTTCTTCTCCCTATATATCTAATATGACCATTTGATTCTGGTTTATGTTTATATTGGTAGGAATCCTCAACAACAACATCCTATCCCCCAAAAGACAAATATTCCTAATGTTAGCACTGTGAGCATCCTTATAGTTCACACTACGAAGAGGAAATGTGAGGGATTCGAAAGTCACAAAAGTCGTAGTTTGGGTCATGAACTACTTATTTGAACCATCCTGTATGGTGCTTAATCAACAATAACATGCCATCTAATTATTGATAAGAGGCTTATATTCACCCCTGATTTATCGCTAAGTGTTTTTGGCAGATTCCAAAGAATACGAGTATAGGATATATCAACGTCTCAGCCAAGCTTCCTTTGCACAACAGCACAGAATGAGATACTACTGTTGAAAGGAGCATTCTCTTTTGTTCAGGTAACATATACTCTCTCCCTTAAATTTAACTTCTAAAACCATACAGATAAATATTACAATTAAAATAATTTTGAATTATTTTGTTTTGAAGTTGAAATTAGAGTAATACAATTTGTCATCACATTTAGACCATTTTTTATAATAGTAATTACAAACTCTTATTGAGGTACAGTTCTAAGTGTTTTATTTTTAAAAGGAGTTTTACTTTTTTTATCTATTAATTTATTTTGTCGGAGTGACTGAGGTGCAGAGACAGAGAGCACCCATCCACTGGTTTACTCTTCCAAACTCCAAAATGGCTGAGACTGTGCCAGGCTGAAGCTGAGTGCTAGGGACTCAGTTGAGGCCTCCCACATGGGTGGCAGGGACCCAACTCCATGAGTCTTTACTCTCCCTTCAACAGTGTGCATTGGTGGGAACCTGGAGTCCAGAGTGGAGCTGGGATTCCAATCCTGGCAGATTGATGTGGGATGCAGGTGTCCCAGCCAGCACCTTAACTGCTGCACCACAATGCTCATCCCCTAAGTGTTTTAAATTTACTGCTTCTTTCTTTCCATTTTCACAATAAGAAAACAAGGCATCATAACTTAGCTTGAGTCATACATCTCATTATTAGGGAAATCAAGGTTTGCATCCAGAAAGGCTTGTCTCAGAAGCCAGTTCCTTGATACCATTCTGTGTCTCAAAATAACAAGAAATCCTAGCTCTTGAGATCTTTGCTTTTTTTAGGAGAAAACAGAAGAATGTCTTCAACAAGTGAAAGGAACATTGAAATTCTTATTTTATCATTTTAGGAGAACAAATTCTTGCTACAAATAATTATACATATCTCTCCAAGAACATGGCAAAATTTTTTCCTTCTCACATTTTATTCATTTCATTTTTCTCTGATAATAAATTCCATGACACAGAGTCAATGATAGATTAATTCTCTGGGCATTTAAACAGCATCCTGCTTTTTACTTGTTGCTCAGCAATTGCCATCTAACCCAGTTCCACAGATCTAGTTTATTTCCAAAGCTGTGAACAACCAGAGAGCACAGATATCATCCTGGCCATTTAATTTTAATTTTAGTCCTCTCGATTGGCAAGTAAAGTGGTGGGACTAATTTCCTGCTGCCATGTGGTAGACTCTGTGGTGTTCTGGGGGGTTAATATGGAGAGTTTGGTTCAGTAATACTGATAATATCCTAGGGGTCCCAAAATGCACAAGTCCTGTCTTTCTTACACATTGTTGGACTCTACATAAGTCAAAACAGTAAAAAAGTCACTTTAGAGTTCAGCAAGCTTCTGATATTGCTAATGAAGAGGCTGCTGATTGTTAACAAATTATAAAACATGACTCTTTGACATGCGGACTAGAGTAAACCTTCTGTTTTTTTCTTCCTTAAGTCTAAGATGACTGCATAGTTACAAAAGGACCCTAGTGCCAGGCAAATTCCTTAGGGTAGAACACAAAAGTTCACACAAAGGCATGAATCACTTTTAAAAGCAATGGCTTAGAAACCACCTGCAATGTCAGAATCCCTTAGATGCACAAGTTTGTGTCCTGGCTGCTCCATTTCTGATCCAGCTCCCTGCTAATAGCCTGGGAAAAGCAGCAGAAGATGATCCAAATGTTTGGGGCTCTGCCACTCACATGGGAAACCTGGATGAAGCTCCTGGCTTCGGCCTGGCCCACTGGATGAAAGATCTCTCCTCCTATCTGTAATTCTGACTTTAAGAATAAATAGTTTATAAAAATATTTTATCAGTTATTGAATATGTTGCAATTAATATCCTGAGCTCTTACCAATAAGTCAGGCAACTCTTCCTTGTCCTGGGAGATGGAGGCTAAGCTATTGAAACCGTGGTGAGAATCGATACAAGAAAACTCAACTGTACTACAGGAGGTGAATATATATGCCAGATATGGTAGACTATACATTTTTTGGATCTGCTGTAGTGTTATATAATGAGAGGTTTGCAAAAAGCTCATGGAAAATGTGTGTGATGGAATGATTTTGTACGGATTTCAAAATTCCTGCACAATATACTGATTTTGTAATTCCATTTTCTTCACAAACTTTTTGAAGTCTACTTAAATCTAGTATTGTACTGCCTCAAGTAAAATATGAAAAACCTGAAGAACTTCATATTCAATAATTCATGTCCATTCTTCATTTTGTAATTATTTTATCTGCACATATAAATCCTATCAGAAATTTATAATTTTCCATTTAAAGTTCTATGTATTTTAAAGAAGTTAAGAAAAAGAAAAATGGTTTTGATATTTTCCAAACAGTTATCATTTCTGGTGTTCTTCATTCCATCTGGAACATACAAAATTGTACATCATGTAAATTCTCTTCAGGCAAAAGATCCTCTTGGGTCAGCGTCCCTCACAATGATCAAGCTGCCACTTGTCATGCCTGCAACCAGTCAGAGAGTCTGGGTTTCAGTTCCAGCTCCACTCCTCATTCCAGCTTCCTTCTAATGCTCAGCCTGGAAGACAGTAGATGATGGCTCAGGAGCTTGGGTCCCTGTCACCCTCATAGGAGACTGTGATTAGTATCAGGCTTCTGGCTTAGGGCTGTCACAGACCAAACTGTTGCAGATTTCTTGGAGAGTGGACCACCAGATGGGAGATTCTCTCTCTCTCTCTCTCTCTCTCTCTCTCTCTCTCCTCACCCCTTTCAAAATAAATAAATAAATACATAAACATTTAAAATAACTCTCTTTAGCATGTTTTACAGATTAGGTCTTTTACCAGTGAATTCTCTTAATTTCCTTATTTTCTCTATCATCTCTATATTTTTACAAAGTCCACTCAGTTATTTTCTTTCCATGTCCATTTGTGTGTTTTCGGTTATTGAATTTCCATGTAGACTTTTTTCTAAAGATTTACATATTTATTTGAAAGATTTACACAGAGAGAGACTGAGAGACATAGAGAGTGAGGTCTTTCATCCACTGGTTCACTCCCCACTTGGCTGCAATGGCTGGAGCTGCCAGGAGCCAGGAGCCTCTTCCGGGTCTCCCACGTGGGTGCAGGGGTCCAAGGACTTGGGCCATCTTCTACTGCTTTCCCAGGCCACATCAGAGAGCTGGATCAGAAGTGGAGCAGCCAGGACTAGAACCGGTACCCATATAGGATGCTGGCACTACAGGCTGCGGCTTTACCTGCTATGCTACAGTGCCGGCCCCCATGAGGACATTTTTTAAAAAAATAGTTTTTCACTATCAGCCAAGATTTCCTATTTTCTGTTTCATCGTGAGCATATATCCCTTTACTCTTTGAGCACCATTCAGTTTAAAATCCTTCTTCACTAATATAAACATCAAGGTCATTTCAGAGTTGTTTCCAATGACTGTTGAATTTTTCATAGGATAATTTAAAATAATTTTAAGTCATTTAAAATTCTACCATGGACATTGTCATTTTTAAGTTGTTGTGAGCTCCCCACAATCATCTGTGCTCCTGGTTGTGCCCAGTTGATTCAGTTATGATGGTCCCCTTATTGTTCTGGTGGGATGGACAGAGGTGGCCTTCTGGGCAGCATCTTCACTAAGCAGTGCCTCTTAGTGGAGGGATGGTTCAGGTTAAGAAAAAACTGCTCTTCCTACCCTCTTCAATGGCCCAGATATTTTGCTTCACCAGGATCCTGGAACATCTCAGCTGGACTCTGGAATTCCCACACTAGTGTTCTCATCTGTGGGTGGTTGACAAAGTCAGTGTTTCTAAGGGACAGATGAGGCCTGGAACCTGTTCTAACATCCAGTTGATGTCACTCCTGAGTGATTTGCAAATGTTAAACCAACCTTGCATTTCTGCTATATATGCTTCTTTGTATGAAGTGTTGAACTTTTTATGTATTTTTGGATTGAATGTAAAATTTAAAGTTTAATTTGAATTCTGTTAACAATATTGTCATCCACACACGAGGAAAATTGGTGTATCACTTTCTTGCCTTGCACGTCTTTGTTTGGTTTTGGCACCTGTAATGATGCTGACTGCATAGATTGGGTTAGAGAATGTTATCTCCTCTTCTCCAGTTTTCTGGGCAAGTATGTATACTATTATATCATCCTTAAGTATTTGTTCATACACATTGGTGAAGCCATCTATACCCAAAGATGGGGTGGAGGGAGGGAAGAGGATTCATAGTCAGCAATACATTTGCCTTAATTGATATCAGGTTGGTCCAGATAATCTATTTTTCCTTGAGTTACCACTGGATATTTGTCGTTCAAAGAAGCTGATCAATTTTACTGACTTTCTCAAAGAATCACCTTTAGGTTTCATTGATTTTTTTCTATTGCTTTTTAGTTTTCTACTTTATTTATTTCTGCTACGCTTTGTTTTTTCTGCTCACTTTGAGTTGATTTACTCTTCTTGCTCTAAGTTGAGCCTGAGCCTACTGATTTGAGACTTCACTTTTTTCCTAATATAGGTGATTAATGCTACAAATGCCCAAGAACTACTTCCCAGCATCCCCCAAATATTAACAAATTTTGTTTCCATTCTAATTCAGTTCAAAATATTTCTAATTTCTCTTTTTTTATCCAATCCATGTGACATTTAGAAGTGTGTTATTTAGTCTCCAAATGTTCACATTAGGACATTTCCAAATATTTTTACATTTATTAAATTATAATTTAATTCTATTGTGACCAGACAACATTATAGTGCTTGAATAATTTTAAACATTGAATTTAAATAAATTATGATATAATATAGTATATTATAGTTAGTATTTCATACACTACTGAAAAGAGTTAGTAATCCTATAACATTATTTGGAGTATTCTACAATTATTATGACAAATTGATTGATAGAGGCTTTTGACTTCTGTCTTTTACTATGTACTATAATTGTGGATATGTCAGTTTCTTATAGTACATCGAATTTTGTTTCAAGCATTCTGCAAATCTGTGACAAAACATTCTTATGTTCTCATGCTGAGTTTGCCATTTATCATTAAGAAATGTTTTATAAATCCCTAGTTACATTATTTTGTTTAAATTATACCTTGTCATTCCAGTTTTAATTGATTAGTGCTATTGCATCTTTTCCTACCCTTTCAACTTTAGCTAATTTTATCTTTATGATTCAAAATGTGTTCTTGAAGGGGGCATAGAGTTGTCTTATTTCTGGATCAAGGGTAACAATCTGTCTTGTGACTGGAGTGCTCAGACCACTTTTTCAATGTGATTGTTCATGTAGTAGAGTCAAACTGCCATCTTAGAAACATGCATTCGTTTGTCCCATATTTTCTTTTTCTCTTTTTCTTACTCTCCATGATTAAGAAACTATATTTTATAATTCCATTTTATCTTCTTGGGGGCTTATTGGTGACAGCTCTATGTTTTGTTGTTTTTGTGATTGCTATAGGATTTATAGCATAGAATTTTAGATTAGTACATTAAACCTTCCAGACACATCATACTTTATGGGTAAGAAATTTAAAAAATAGACTTCCATTTCTTCACCGTGTCCTTCATGGTTATATGTTTTAATCCTAAATATGTTATATACTGCACATCAAACTTACTTTGTATAAGTATTCTTTTAAAATATTTAAATAATAAAACATTCTTAAATATTTTATCATATAGTTTCTCTTCCTCATAAACTTTATTTCCTAGATGCAATATTCCAACAAGAAACATTCTTTTCTTGTTGTTCATTTTTTTTTCTATGGTTGTTCTTATTGTTTTCTCATTATTAACATTATAATGATTTCTCTTGCTGTAGCTTTCTTCATGTTTTTTAAATAAGAAACTTTGTTCAGCTTTTGGATCTCTGGGTTAATTTCTTTTACTACAGTTAGGAAAAAATAGACATTATTTTTTCAATAGTTTATTTCTTTTCTTTTCTTTCTTTTTTTTTTTTTTGACAGGCAGAGTTAGACCGTGAGAACAGTGAGAGAGAGAGACAGAGAGAAAGGTCTTCCTTCCATTGCTTCACCCCCCAAATTGGCCGCTACGGCCCTCGCACTGTGCTGATCCGAAGCCAGGAGCCAGGTGCTTCTCCTGGTCTCCCCTGCGGGTGCAGGGCTCAAGCACACGGGCCATCCTCCACTGCACTCCCGGGCCACAGCAGAGAGCTGGACTGCAAGAGGAGCAACCAGGACAGAATCCGGCGCCCCAACCGGGACTAGAAAACCAGTGGTACTGGTGCCACAGGCGGAGGATTAGCCTGGTGAGCTGCGGCACTGGCCTATTTTTCCAGTAGTTTCTATCATGTCCTATTAAAACTTTTTGTTCGTTCCAATCACATTTGACTTTTTGAAGTTGGCCCAAAATTCACAGCTCACTAGCCTTTTGTTCATTTTTTGTGCCTTTCCCCACCTGCCACCCTATCATGTGCTTCATTTTAGATATTCTTAATGATAACGTCTTCAAATTCACTAATCTTTTATCTTACAATGTCTAATTGGCTTTTATCACTATAGTTCAATTTGGGCATTCCTATATAAATTCTATATTTTTATTTAACATGCTCAATATTTTCTCTGTATTTTAACTGTATGAAATGTAGTTCTAATGGCAATTTTACTGGACTTATCAGCTCATTCTAACATTTATGTCAATAGTGGATATATTTTTATTTTTACTTACTTTTCCCACTATAAGTCATATTTTCCTGCTTCTCGGCAAGCATAGTAAGTTTTAATTAGATGTTTAAATTTGTGAATTTTACCCTTTTTTTGTATACAGCATTTTTATTTTCCTGTAAGTACTCTTGAACAGGAGTGCAATTAAGTAGATGGGTGTAGATTGATTTTTTTCGTGTCTTTTTTTGAAAAATATGCTTGGTATTACCCAAGTGACATACATCTGGTTTATTATTCCCCATACTGTAAGAGGCTCATATTTGTACTCTACCCAGTGCCCTATTAGAGGGTTTTCCAATGGATAGGCAATGCTTATAGCTCCATGTGAGCACTATTTCTTCTAGCTATTCCAATCATTCTTTCCCTAATCTTGGGTAATTTCCTCATATAGGTTCACAAATCAAAAATCTGTTGAAAATTTAGGAGGACTCCTATGAAGATATATAAAGGTTTCTCTTGGTACATCTGTTTTCTCTAGTACTCTGCCTTATGGTAGCCAGCAGCCTTGGTTTGTCTGGATTCCCAAGTCTGTCTCTTGACTTTTGCCTGGGTTCTCCTTTATGCACTACCACGGAAACTGTCTAGAATTAAATAAGAAAATGGCATAACTAGCTTCATTTCTTTCCTTCACCCAGGTCAGTCTGCACATTGCCTAATAACAAATGCCTTGAAATCATTGTTTAATATATATTTTAGTTTTTAGTTATTTTCAGTGGAATGACAACCTGCTCCACTGTACAGAAAATGGAGGGTCAGGATTTTCCTTTTAATTTTGTTTCACCATTAGTTTTCAGAATATTTATTGTTAATTGTTTGGAGTGATTTTGATCACCTACACACGTGCTCTCATTTTCAGGGGAAAATCTTATACTCAGAAAGAAGTGAGTTTCCCAAGAACTCCTCTCATACTCATTCAATTATCATTCTAGGAAGACAAACAGTACCTCTGCCTATGTCTACAGTTGTTTAACTTCAGCATCCTAGCTCTATCATATTTAAGGTTTTGTTTTTTCTTCAATCTCATAGAGGAGAATCATATTCTTTATGTAAGAAATTTCTGCTAAGCTTTCCACTGCTGTCATTGTGCCAAGATTTTCCAAATGTGCTTATAGAGATGACAATCTTCCCCCAAACTTGTTCCCAATCAAGGCTTAGTCACCACCATGTGCTGGTTACTTTTACAGGAAAAATTGACTAGAATCTGACTTTGATTTTATTCTCCAGTGTATACGTGGACACTGCAGCTACTTTATTGCTTTGACACCTACTTAAAGAGTGGGAGAAGCAAGTGTTTTTACTCTGGCCTAAATGTGAATATTTCTTTCCAATTTATAACAAATGTGACCCGTGAAGCTTCCTACGCACACTTAAGTCCTTATTGTTGACTGAAAATCCATTTTTTTCTAAAAGATATAATTTATATACATAATACGTAAGACCTTTTATTATCTGCAACAACAATATATGTGTTGGAAGCCATTTCTAGGAAATTAAAAGTCCCTAGAGTAAAGAAAATATCTTTTCCGGCCGGCGCCACGGCTCACTAGGCTAATCCTCTGCCTAGCGGTGCCGGCACACCGGGTTCTAGTCCCGGTCGGGGCGCCGGATACTGTCCCGGTTGCCCCCTTCCAGGCCAGCTCTCTGCTGTGGCCAGGGAGTGCAGTGGAGGATGGCCCAGGTGCTTGGGCCCTGCACCCCATGGGAGACCAGGAAAAGCACCTGGCTCCTGGTTCCTGCCATTGGATCAGCTTGGTGCGCCGGCCGCGGCGGCCATTGGAGGGTGAACCCACGGCAAAGGAAGACCTTCCTCTCTGTCTCTCTCTCTCACTGTCCACTCTGCCTGTCAAAAAAATAAAAAATAAAAAATAAAAAAAAAGAAAATATCTTTTCTGTCCTTTTCCCTTATTCTACAGTAAATTAAAACATTCGAAATGGCTGGGCAGTTAATTTCTGCTTTTCTTTTCCCAGAAGCCATTCATAGATCTTGCTAATGAGCTCATAGACTCCACCAAAAGGCATAACTGTGAATCTCACAGAAGTTGCTGGCACAATCCACCAAGCAGGCAATGCATGTGTCTTCCACCCCACATGCCTCATTCTCATTCCCATTGTCAGTTTCTTATACTTCCCTTGGCACAATACCCTGCACAGTGCACAGAAGCCATCATATCCAGCACAAATACCCCAAATGCAGGAAAAATCTTAGCAGTCATCTTGATTCTATTGTTATTCGCAGACAATACTCAACATTGAACATATAGGGACACTTCTCAGGGGTAAATAAATAGTAGACTCTCAGTATTAGACTTTCCTTTAGGGAATTAAAAGAGGGCACATAACTATAAAACTTCTTTGATAAGAAGGCAGAACAAGTAGATTGGAACAGATACATCCATTTAAAAGATCTGGGAGACCCAAAAAATTCTCTAGCCAGGCTCACTGGTGTAAGTCTTTTTCACTTGAAGTTAACCAGTAAATATTTCAGCTAAGTGACACCTTCTCAAAGTATGAAGATAATAATGCAAAGTTACACGAAGAATCTTGGAAACATGACACCACCGACAGACCAAAATAAAATCCCAATGCTTGTCCACAAAAACAACAACAACAACAATAAAACCAAAACTGAGTTTGAATTGTCCACAAAATCTGAAAAATGATCACTTTTTAAAAGCTCACTGAACTACAAGAGAAGCCATTTAGAGAACTTTTAAAAATCAGAAATAGCCCATGAAAAAAATTAGAAATTTAACAAATAAATAGAAACCATAAAAAAAAGAGCCAAATAGGAGCAATGCCTGAACTAAAAAGTTTAAAGACTTGTTCTGGAAGAAGAAATACAGTGAACTCCAGAGCAGGGTCATTGAAATTAAGCAATCAGAAAAATAAAAAGAAAAAAGCCATGAAAAAGCATTAATAAACCACAGGATTTATTGGGCATCAATAGGTAAATCAATATAAGCATTTGGGAAGTTTCAGAAGCAGCAAAGAGGAAGAAGAAAAATTATTTTAAAAAATAATGATGAAAAATCCAGAAATCTGGTGAGGAAAATAAACTTGCAGATCCACAAATCCTTCCAAAGAATCAATCTGGCTAAACACAAAGTTTTCATTGAGATACTATAATAAATTTATCAAAAGCCAAAGAAAAATCTAGAAAAAAGTATGAGGAAAACAAATCATCACACAAAAAGAAACCTCAGTAACATATATTTCTCAGCCTACAACTTTGTAGGCCATAAGAGAATGGATGATATTATCACAGAAAGAAAAAAATACCAACGAGACTATTCTACCTAGCAAAGACATCTTCCAGAAGTGAAGAAAAGACAACCTTCCCAAAGAAAATCTGAGGAAGTTCATCACCATTAGGCCAACTTACAAGTTCTAAGGAGAGTTCTTCAAGTAGAAATGAAAGAATGGTAACTAGCCATATGAAAGCATAAAACTCACTGGGAGGGGCTGTTGCTGTGGAGCAATGGGTTAAAGCCCTGGCCTGAATAGCTGGCATCCCATGTGGGCTCCGGTTCGAGTCCCAGCTGTTCCTCTTCAGATCCAGCTCTCTGCTATGGCCTGGGAAAGCAGTAGAAGATGGCCCAAGTCCTTGGGCCCCTGCATCCATGTGGGAGACCTGAAATAAGCTCCTGGCTCCTGGCTTCAGATCGATGCAGTTCTGGCAGTTGCAGTCATGTGGGGAGTGAACCAGAGGATGGAAGACCTTTCTCTCTGTCTCTACCTCTCTTGTAACTCTGTTTTTTTTTTTTTTTTTTTTTTTTTTTTTTTTTTTGACAGGCAGAGTGGACAGTGAGAGAGAGAGACAGAGAGAGAAAGGTCTTCCCTTGCCGTTGGTTCACCCTCCAATGGCCGCCGCTGCAGCCAGCGCACCGCGCTGATCCTGGCAGGAGCCAGGAGCCAGGTGCTTTTCCTGGTCTCCCATGGGGTGCAGGGCCCAAGCACCTGGGCCATCCTCCACTGCACTCCCTGGCCATAGCAGAGAGCTGGCCTGGAAGAGGGGCAACCGGGACAGAATCCGGCGCCCCAACCGGGACTAGAACCCGGTGTGCCGGCGCCGCAAGGTGGAGGATTAGCCTATTGAGCCACGGCGCCGGCTCTGTAACTCTGTTTTTCAAATAAATAAAATAAATCTTAAAAAAAAAACCTCACTGGGAAAGCTAGGTCAGTAGTAAAATTCACAATATTATAATACTATAATAGTGTGAATAAATTACTTTACTATAATAGTTAAAAGACAAAATTATTGAAAGTAAAACTATAGTAATGTATTTATAGGCATGCATTAAAATTGTGATGCCAATAATATAAATTTGGGGACAGGAAAAGTAAAGAATAGTTTTTGTATACTGTTGAACTTAAGCTGCTATCACCTTAAAATAAACTGTCATAACTGTGTGATTGTGTGATGTTTTTGTGTCAGCTTCATGATAAATATTAATTAAAAAAAGCTGTAACAGATTCATAAAAGACAACAAAAAAAAGGATTGCAAAGGAAAACAGTAAGAATGGAAGTAAGGAACAATGGAACTATAGAAAAGTCAGAAAAGAATTACCAAAATTGCAGCAGTAAATCCTCATCTATTGGTAATTACTTTAAGTGTCCATAGATTAAGATTTCTAACTGAAAGATACGCAGTGGTTGAATAGAACAAGAACAGGATCCAACTTTATGCTTCCTGTTGAAGACTCACTCCAGTTTTAAAAACACAGAAAAGCTAAAAGTGAAGGGATAGAAAAGATATTCCGTGGAAACAGTAACCAAAATAGTGCAGGGGTTGTTACATTTACATCATACCAGATAGACATTAAGTGAAATACTATCACAAGAGACAAAGACAGATGTTACAAATGATAAAGGTATCACTTATTCACAAAGACATACTAATTGTAATATATGTGCACCCAGCATTGGATGACCTAAATACATAAAATAAATATTAAGATAACTGAAGGGATGAATAGATACAATACAATAATAGCAGAGAACATTAATACCTCACTGTCAACAAATGGAAGCAACCTAAATGTCTAGCAGTAAGTCAATGATAGATAAAGCATGTTTTATATGTACAACTGAATAGTCTTTAAAGAAAGAAGGAAATCCTGTCAATGTAACATCATTAGCAAAAGGAAATGTAAACTTAAAAAAAATTAAAAATACTACTGCATATCTTTAGGATGACTGAAATATTGCTATGATATTTGGACATAAGTTTTTTTATGAATGTATGCTTTCACTGCTTTGATGGTAACTAAGGATAGTATGACTGGATCATGTGGCAGATACATGTTTAACTTTGAGAGACACTACCAAGCTGTTTTCCAAAGTGGTTGTACCATATTAGATTCTCATTATAACACTGAGAATTCCTCTTCTTCCAAGTCTCTTTTACAGTAACATTCGATAAGATCAGATGTTTTCATTTTAGCCATCCTAACATGTATATAATTGTATCTCATTGTAAGTGGTCATTAAGAGCAACTAAATTTTTCATATGTTGTTGGAAACAAATGATACAGCCACTCTGGAAGAGTATGCAAGTTCTTTAAGTGTGTTTTAATGAAAATTTATCTTCTCTCAAAAGCCTGTACATAAAGGTATTTATAGTCATCAGGAATTGCAAACAATTAAAATGTCAATTAGTGGACAAACATTCATGTAATAAAATACTTTCTGGCAATGAAAAAAAAAAACATAGATAGCAGAAATAAATCTCAAAACTATAATTCTGAATAAGAGAAGCCAGTTTCAAAATATTATTTAGTATGTGATCCAGCGTATGCAACAGCTTTGGAAAGACAAAATTATAGTGATGGAGAAAAAAAACAAAGATGCAGATGGGTTTATTATGTCTAAAAAATAGGTAGAGTTTTTTGGGGTGATAACATTCTTGTAAAACTATGCATTTAATAGCATTCATGGAAATGTGCACCAAAAAGTCAATTTTACTTAAAGGTAATTTTTTAACTTTAATTTAATAAATATAAATTTTCAAAGTACAGCTATAGATTACAGTGGCTTCCCCCCCCCATAACTTCCCTCCCACCTGCAACTCTCCCATCTCCCACTCCCTCTCCCATTCCATTCACATCAAGATTCATTTTCAATTCTCTTTATATACACAAGATCAATTTAGCATACATTAAGTAAAGATTTCAACAGTTTGTACCCACACAGAAACATAAAGTGTGAAGTACTGTTTGAGTACTAGTTATAGCATTAATTCACATTGTACAACACATTAAGGACAGAGATCCTACATGTGGAGTAAGTGCACAGTGACTCCTGTTGTTGACTAACAAATTGACACTGTTGTTTATGGCCTCAGTAATCACCCTAGGCTCTTGTCATGAGTTGCCAAGGCTATGGAAGCCTCTTGAGTTCACTTATTTAGACAAGGTCATAGTCAAAGTGGAAGCTCTCTCCTCCCTTCAGAGAAAGGTACCTCCTTCTTTGATGGCGTGTTCTTTCCACTGGGATCTCACTCGCAGAGATCTTTCATTTAGGTGTTTTTTTTGTTTTTTGTTTTTTGTTTTTGCCAGAGTGTCTTGGCTTTCCATGCCTAAAGTACTCTCATGGGCTCTTCAGCCAGATCCAAATGCCTTAGGGGTTGATTCTGAGGCTGGAGTGCTGTTTAAGACATCTGCCATTAAAGGTAATTTTTTCAAGTAGAGTAATATATTTAAAATAGGAAACAAACCTCAGTATTAAGAAAACAAAAAACTCAATTAAAAGGACAAAAGATTTGAACAGATATATGATTGGCAGATAAGCACATGAAGAAATACTCAACTTTATTAATCATTAGGGAAATAGAAATTAAAATTCTACACAAAACAAGATGGATGATGTTGGAAATAATTATACTGAGTGAAGGAATTCTTACAGAGAATACTTCTGTGTGATTCCATTTTTGTAAAATTCAAGAAAGAACAAAGAAATCTATGCATAGCAGTAACCAAGACTGTAGGAAACCAACAGGTAGGGTAGTACTGAGTGGGGAGGGAAGAGACAGACAGGCAAGTCCAGGTGGGACAGAGATTAAAAGGTGCAGGGTGATGGATGTTTGTTTCTTGATTTCAGTTATGGCTTTGTGGCTATATTGATGAGCATATCTGTATCAAATCCATATATCTTAGAAATATCTACTTGAACATTGTTTTAAGATTTATTTATTATTTGAAAGGCAGAGACACAGAGAAGCAGAGGCAGAGAGAGAGAGAGAGAGAGAGAGAGGTCCTCCATCTGCTGGTTCACTCCCTGAATGGTTGCAACAGCCGTAGCTGGGCCATTCTGAAGCCAGGAGCCAGGAACCTCCCCTGGGCCTCCCAGGGGGGTTTAGTGCTCCAAGGACCCAGGACATCCTCCACTGCCCTTCCGGGCAACAGCAGAGAGCTGGATTGAATGTGGAGCAGCCAGGAGCAAACTGCCAGAAATGCCAGCACTGTAAGGGGCAGCTCTGTCAGCCATAGGACAGCACCGGCCCCAACTTGAACATTTTAAAAAGGTGCAATTTATTTTTAAAAATGTTTGGTTTTATTTCTTTATTATTTGAGAGGCAAAAGAGACAGATTAACAGAAATCTCTGATCAACTGGTGTATTCTCCAAATGCCACAACAAGGAGCCAGAAATGCATCTAGATCCCTCATTTACATTATAGGAACCCAATTACTTGAGCCACCATTACTGCCCTCAGTGTCTACACTGGCAGGGGGTAGCATCTGCTCTGCTTACAATCTGGCTTTCTGCTAATGTACCTGGGAAGGCAGCAAATCATGGCCCAAGTGCTTGGGCTCCTGCACCCATGTGAGGGACTGGTATGGAGTTCTCGGCTCCTGGCTTTGACCTAGACCAGCTTTGACCCTTCTGGCCATTTGGGGAGTCAAACAACACATAGAAGAGTTCTCTCTCTCGGTCTCTGTCCTTAATGCTCTGCCTTTGAAATAAATCTAATTGTCTTAATCTAAGTAAAGCTATTTAGTAATACAAAATAAATTAAAATAAATTTTGCAATGTGGAGCCCGAGATGAAAGCAGAAATCATATCGGTGAAAGCAGTTATAATTATTCTTCACCTGTTCAAAAGCAGTGACAGAAGTCAAGGTGAACGTTTACCCCTCACAAAAACAAGCCCAATTTCTTCCTAGTTTCCCTTTCCTCACTCACACTCATTTCTAATTCTTCAGTTCTTACGCTGACACAAAGAGAAACCAATCAGTAAAGAAGGAAATGGGCATGAAGTTTGGGCAGGGTCTGCCTTCACTCTCCTGATCTCCTTCTAGGTACCAAGCCCAAGGCTGCAGGGAATGCCTCCACTCTCTGCTCTTCTCTAAATCTCTTTGACAGAGTGGATTCAAGTGTTTAAGGATCATGTTTAGTAAAGATATTCATCAGGACCATTGTCAGGATTGTCAGCAACATGGAAAAACTGTTTCTGAAGCTCCTTCAGAGTTCGAGCCAAGTGAGAGTTCAAAAACATCTGTTTTTATAAGAAAAATCCGTAGACCCGACAGATTCAATGTCACCCGGATATTCCACATGCAATTTCACTTCTTTGCTCATGTCTATTTAAATGATTTTTGAAAGCTGTAATTACATAAACACAGAGCCTCCCACACTCTGACAAGTGGAAAAATACATGTTAACTCCAGACAAAATGTGGGTGGTGGTGTCTTTTTTTCTCCTTTAAGTGAGCTTTATACTGTCAGAAACTATGAAACAGTACTGTAAACAGCTCTGGGTCGCTGAAAGTCTTTCATATGAGAAACTGCCAGGAAGTTTCCTAGGATATTATTTCACTTTATTATTTTTCCCTAGTAATGTGAGAGGTGAAACAGCAAAAACTCTTAAATCTAACTCTTTACTCTCAACAGATGGTATCAATCCATCTCATTCCCAAATTCTTCTACTTGTGTAAGTTGGCTAATTGGAGAAATGTTTGCTGCACTTTAATTACAAAATGTATTGATCTGGGATCCTCTGTCACAGATTTCTCATCATTTAAATTACATCTGACATCTGATGGTGGGGAGGACAGTAATGGAAAGCAAAAAGAGACATAGATATGTTTTTTAGTTAACAAAGTAGGTATATCTAATAGAAGATACCATTGTGAAACATAAGGCCAGGATCCAAAATCAGCTGTAGGAATTAGCAATTCTTTACTTATCTTGGAATAATGTCTGCTTTTGAACTAGTTCATTCATATAGTCATTCGGTAATGACTGATGAATGTTTACAATGCGGAAATTTGCAGAAGGAAATTAAGGTCACTTTGGAAAACTGAGGAGGAATAGTAAACAGGGATTAAATCCTGGTTAGCGTGGATTCCAGGGCTAACTTCTGGGCCTACTTTCAGCCATTAAGCTATTCTGCATCTCAGTATTGTGACTAATATTTATTAACAGTATCCTGTACCCATGCATTATTCTAAGCCTGTTACACTCATTCTCTCTGTTAAGCCTCATGCAACAGACTTATGATTTATACATTCTTATTCTCCTAATTATTCAGATGATGGTATTGAGGCACAGAAAAATGAAATGACTTCCAAGGTTCGTAGCCACTGACAGAATAGGATCTGAACAATAACCATCTAATTTCAGAGTCTGCTCAACACCATACCTCCAAGAAAATGCAGTAAGCACGTATTCTGTGCCAATCACTACGACTAGCATGGGGGCTTAAAAGATGAATCCTGTGGCAGGCCGGCGCCGCGGCTCACTAGGCTAATCCTCCGCCTTGCGGCACTGGGAACCCGGTCTAGGCGCCGGATTCTGTCCTGGTTGCCCCTCTTCCAGGCCAGCTCTCTGCTGTGGCCAGGGAGTGCAGTTGAGGATGGCCCAAGTACTTGGGCGCTGCACCCCATGGGAGACCAGGATAAGTACCTGGCTCCTGCCATCAGATCAGCGTGGTGCGCTGGCTGCAGTGCGCCGGCCGCGGTGGCCATTGGAGGGTGAACCAACGGCAAAGGAAGACCTTTCTCTCTGTCTCTCTCTCTCACTGTCCACTCTGCCTGTCAAAAAAAAAAAAAAAAAAAAAAAAGAGAGAGAGAGAGAGATAAATCCTGTGGGAAAGCAGACTATGGCCTATATAAGGAGCTGGGTAAGTGAGCCACACTGTTATACATTACTTCCTTTCTTCCCCTTCATCTCTTAGATTCCTTTATCTTCTTTTGTCAAGATGTCATTTGGTGGAGAAAACAAAGTAAAGAAATGCATCAAAATTAACCCACTTTAAAATGTTGGAACAAGTGTGGAAAGGCAGTGGGAAAGTAAAGGAACTTTATGTCCAGTTTTAGAGAGCTACAGCTAAATATGCTAAGACCTGCCAGAGACTTGCCAGTTGCTCCTTTACCCCATCCTCCGGGTCCCAATGTCTAAGAATTCTATGGGACATGGAAGTCCCCTGTGAAGGATATAATTTCTCTGGAAGAAAGTTTCAAGTAATCTCAGATAAGGGAAATATTATCTATGAAATCTATTGATGAAGATTCCTATAGGAATAAGTGGATCCTCTGGTAAACAGAACAGCAAGAAATAAACATTTACATCACTGACTTTTTGATATCAAAGTAATAATTAACCACCTCAATTGAAACATTGAAACAGAGATTCTGGGGCAGATGTTGTGGCACGCTGGTTAAGCCACAACTTGGGACACCCATATCAGCCTTGCATATTGGAATACCTCAGTTCAAGTCCCAGCTCCCCTTCTGATCCAGTTTCTTGCTAATGCATACCATGGAAAGATATCAAAGACGCAAATACTTGGATCCCTGACACCTACAGATGCGGTTCCAGCTCCTGGCTTCAACTCGATCCATGTCCAGCTGTTGGAGGCATTTGAGGAATGACCCATGGATGGAAGATCTCTCAATATCTACTTTCCTCTTTCCTTTTCCTTTTTAAAACCTATAGAAAATATTACCAGGAGTAGGCTTCACTTGTAACAACAAATATAAAATGTGTATAATTGTCTTTAAAATCAGAACTTAGAAGTCAAGGACATGGATACAGCTGGCTGAGAAACTGGAAACCCACATTATCCTGTGGGTCATAATTGGTGAAACTGATTTTCTAGAGGACAGAGCATGTACCTCTCAAGAAAATAGTGTTAGAATAGTTATTGGAAAACGCTAAATGTTACAGGATACTAGAAATACAGGTTGTTTTGAGCAAGGTAGTATAAACAGAGGAGTTCAGGCAAGAAGTAGCTGACTTTAGGTAGGAATGAAAGAATGTAGAGTCAAGAGACTTACCTGTTTTAAAATGATGTGTATTCCTAGACTTCCAAATAGAAAGACACATAGATTGAGCAAATATTTTAGCATTATGAACTAGGAAGTCTTTTTGGTTGATTAATGTGTTTCAGCCTGCAACAAAGGTTAACCATACAATATCTCCACACAAGTCATTAAGTTAAGAGAGAAAGAGCCATAGAGATGTAAAAACAAAGAAAGAAAGCAGTAAAGAAAGAAGAAGCTTTGAGTCTTGTTACTGCAAAGTAGAACTAAATAAGATAAAACAGCTTTAAAAAGTAATAAATACATGTGGGACACTCATTTTCAAATAAATAAATAAAATAATTGAACTACAAAAAAAATCAACTGTTTGAAACTCAAAGAATTTGAGGCCTAGGGCATACTGTCTAACATCCTAAGAGTGTATAACATCTGACACTGTCTTACATGTGACCGAAGAGAATATGAGAGAAGCACCCAAAGGTTGAGGGCATCAGGAGCCATGCATAACAATCAGGAGACAGAATCTGGAAGAGGGTTTGAGTAGGGACTGTGGAGGGATTTCCTTCCTACAGGGCAAAGATGCCCAGCTGGACAATCTTATTGAATGCTATGAGCTTCTCATTTTTGACTTTTCTAAATAGGAGCTTTCATTGCTCCTATTTCATTTCAACCGTATGCTGAATGACAGAGGTGATGGTGGGAGGCAGCTTGAGTAACTTCTCTTCAGGTCCTCAGTTAGCAGAACATAAAGAGCCGTATCTGGATTTGAGAAAGAAAGGATTGCATGTTAACCAGAAGTTCTAGAGTTTAAATTATTATCATTTACACGATGAAATTTTGAGTTGTCTCCTTGCAGGGAGAAAAAGTGCTTTCTGGAAGCAGGAACAGAACAGGCAGGGACTGACCAGTTCTTCACCAAATACATTTATTCTCCCTCTCCCCCTTCCAACCACACCATGCACTCTGCTACACTAGAATCCCCATCCTCCCTTCCAGTTGATATGGCCATGGAGCAGGTTCTCACCAATGAAATTTGATTGAAATAATTCTTGCCATTTGAGGAACAAAGGGAAAGAAGTAAGTGTGTCTTATTCACCCTCTTCTTCCAATCCTTTTTTGATTACCATAAACAAGCTGAATATAGATGAACAGAATGCCTTGTTTAAAGGAATCCTTTGTTCCAGAAAGACCATATGCAAGACCAGTGACCAACTAGGAACATCCAGATGGAACCCATTTTGTCCCAGAAACAGACTTTTTTAAATCACTGATTTTTTTTCAGACTTATTTGTTCAGCAAAAATATTACAATGCATGAAGCCTTCAGGAATCTAATTTGATCTACACTTTTTATTCTTTCCTTGAACTTTACGTACTATTTAGTCTATTCGAGGCACTGCTCTAAAAATTTCATGTACCTTAATGTACAAACACACGCACACACACACATACATACAGATGATTCTCAACAGTGATTTGACTTAGATTTTTTTCAACTTTATGATGGTGGGAAAGTGATACACATGCAGTAGAAACTGTACTTCAATTAGTGGAATTTTTACCTTTTCCTGGGTTAATGATACAGTATGATATAGTCTCTTGGTGCTGAGAAGTAGAAACCAGCTGCAACTTCCAGACAGCCACCCAATCATAAGGATAAACACTGCCATTCTTACAGTGTACTGTTTTGTTACACTATGCTATTAAGTCAGTTGTATGTATTAACATACATTTTTACTTACAAAATTTAAATTTTAAGGGGTTTGTTGGAATGAAACCCAATTGTAAATTGAGTAGCATCTGTATAGACCTTTAAATACCATATCAAATAAAGACTGTCTCAAGGTTAATACTTAATTATACTCTAGGAGACAAAAAAAATAATACTTTCACTGTCTAAAAGTGAGTTTACTTAAACAAAACAAAGATCTGCTTGAGGAATAATCCCAAATCAAGGTTCACTATAATAGTAATTTATTCATCTCTTATTGGGTCATTTCATTTTTGTGATACAATTTGTAGCTACAAGAAATTGAATCCCAATTTATCAAGTTATAAAATAGAATTCTTTGGACATCCTTTTACCTATAGTGTAAAAAGAATCTCAAAATCACTATTAAATATGCACTTACTATGCATTTTCTATTGTTCAGCTGTGTACTAGAAGTGTGGGTGACTGAGACACAATCCCTGTTTATGAGGAGCTTAGAGTTTAATGAACATTCAAGCAACTTAAAAAGCATTACAGTATATTTTGATGAATGCTATTGCGCAGTCACATGATGTGAGATAAACATTGGCATCAGGGCCATAACTTTGCAAAGGAGCATTGTAGATAAAGAGAATTTTGAGATAGAGGTAAGAGGCACGCCCACACACCACACATACATATTACACATTACATGAAAGAAAGTGCTTGTGGCCCCTTAAGCCAAGTAATCGCAATTGCTCATTGAAATGGTCAAATTTTGGCCGGCGCCGCGGCTCACTAGGCTAATCCTCTGCCTTGTGGCGCCTGCACACCGGGTTCCAGTCCTGGTCAGGGCGCTGGATTCTGTCCCGGTTGCCCCTCTTCCAGGCCAGCTCTCTGCTGTGGCCAGGGAGTGCAGTGGAGGATGGCCCAAGTGCTTGGGCCCTGCACCCCGTGGGAGACCAGGATAAGTACCTGGCTCCTGCCATCGGATCAGCGCAGTGCGCTGGCTGCAGCGCGCTGGCCACGGCGGCCATTGGAGGGTGAACCAACGGCAAAGGAAGACCTTTCTCTCTGTCTCTCTCTCACTGTCCAATCTGCCTGTCAAAAAAAAAAAAAAAAAAAAGAAAAGAAAAGAAAAAAGAAATGGTCAAATTTTGTCACTGAACAGCACAAGCTGTTCATTCATTATTTGGATATCCACTTTTGATCTCTCATTCATTCATAATATCATGTATGATACCACAGTGGTTATCACTATTACTGTTAGCACTCCTGCCTTCAAAGCTTCTGCCCCTGCAATCCTCCATTTTTTCAAAATTCTTCTGCAGTTCTCTCAGTAGAATCCTCAGTTTCATGGCTGAGTCCTCTCTCGTTGTCACTTTACATTCAAGCACAGTTCTCTTTTCCCTCGTTCATTTCTTGGCTCCAGAGATTTGCCTTCCCAGTAGCCTCTCTGCCTTTCCTTTCATGCGAACGCTTGTGATGATCTCCACCAGATGAATATTTCAGAAGCCTGATGTATATTGCCTAAGAGATATGCTTTCTTTTTTTTTTTTAAAGATTTATTTATTCGAAAGTCAGAGTTACACAAAGAGAAGAGAGGCAGAGAGAGAGAGAGAGCGGTTTTCCATCTGATGGTTCACTCTCCATTGCGGCTGCAATGGCCAGAGCTGTGCCAACCTGAAGCCAGGAGCCAGGAGCTTCTTCGGGGTCTCTCAAGTGGGTGCAGGGGCCCAAGGACTTGGGCCATCTTCCACTGTTTCCCAGGCCATAGCAGAAAGCTGGATCAGAAGAGGAGCTGCCAAGACTCGAACTGGCCGGCGCCAAGCTCAGTAGGCTAATCCTCCGCCTTGTGACGCCCGCACACCGGGTTCTAGTCCCGGTTGGGGCACTGGATTCTGTCCCGGTTGCCCCTCTTCCAGGCCAGCTCTCTGCTGTGGCCCGGGAATGCAGTGGAGGATGGCCCAAGTGCTTGGGCACTGCACCCCGTGGGAGACCAGGATAAGCACCTGGCTCCTGCCTTCGGATCAGTGCAGCGCGCAGGCTGCGGTGGGCATTGGAGGGTTAACTTATGGCAAAGGAAGACCTTTCTCTTTCTCTCTCTCTCTCTCACTGTCCACTCTGCCTGTCAAAAAAAAAAAAAAAAAAAGACTCAAACTGACGCCCACATGGGATGCCAGCGCTTCAGGCCAGGGCGTTAACCCGTTGTGCCACAGCACCAGCCCCGAGACACTCTTTCAAATCTTTTTTTTTTTATTTAGTAAACATAAATTTCCAAAGCTCAGTTTATGGATTACAATGGCTCCCCCCCATAATTTCCCTCCCACTCGCACCCCTCCGATCTCCCACTCCCTCTCCATTCCATTCACATCAAGATTCATTTTCAATTATCTTTCTTTTTTTTTTTATTTTTTTGACAGGAAGAGTGGACAGTGAGAGAGAAAGACAGAGAGAAAGGTCTTCCTTTTTGCCATTGGTTCATTGTAGAGATTTTTAGCATCCTTGGTTAAGTTTATTCCAAGGTATTTGATTTTTTTTGTAGCTATTGTGAATGGGATTGATCTTAGAAGTTCATCATCAGCCATGGCATTGCCTGTGTATACAAAGGCTGTTGATTTTTGTGCTTTGATTTTATATCCTGCTTCTTTGCCAAACTCTTCTATGAGTTCCAACAGTATCTTAGTAGATTTCTTTGGATCCCCTAAATATAGACTCATATCATCTGCATATAGGGATAGTTTGACATCTTCCTTCCCAATTTGTATCCCTTTAATTTCTTTTTCTTGCCTAATAGCTCTGGCTAAAACTTCTAGAACTATGTTGAATAGCAGTGGTGAGAGTGGGCATCCCTGTCTGGTACCAGATCTCAGTGGAAATGCTTCCAACTTTTCCCCATTCAATAGGATGTTGGCCGTGGGTTTTTCATAAATTGCTTTGATTGTATAGAGGAATGTTCCTTCCATACCCAGTTTACTTAGAGTTTTCATAATGAAAGGGTGTTGTATTTTATTGAATGCTTTCTCTGCATCTATTGAGATAATCATATGGTTTTTCTTCTGCAGTCTGTTAATGTGGTGTATCACGGTGATTGTTTTGCATATCAGGGATAAATCCCACTTGCTCTGGGTTGTGGGGAGCAAACCGGACTAGACTGAGTTACTGGAATTAAGACTTATTCTATGCATCTGCTCTCCCACAATATGGCGCTGGGAGAGAAGTAAACAGCTTCTACACAGCTGCCTCCAGTTCAGCTAATAAAACTGTAGGACTTGCTCCTGATTGGAGGAGAGCAGCATACTCGGCGTGTGGGCAGCCGAGTTGGGATTGGCAGAGGAGGACTATAAAGGAGGAGAGAGACGGCATGCACCAGGAACATCTAAGGGGAACACCTGTGCAGCCCCCGAGAGAGCCGGCTGGCGGTGAGCCGCTCCCCTGCGGAAGTGGGGAATGTGGCCAGGGGGAACTGCCCTTCCACGGAGGTGGAAGGGATAGTAGCCAACCCGGGAAGAACCAGCAGCAAACCCGGGGAGGGCCGAGCAGACGAAAGAACAGCGCAGGGTCCTGTGTTGCTCCTCCACGAAGACGGGGAGCGACACTGGGTGGATGATCTTTCTGATGTGTTGTTGCATTCTATTGGCCAGAATTTTATTGAGGATTTTTGCATCTATGTTCATCAGGGATATTGGTCTGTAATTCTCTTTCATATTTTTTTTTTCTGGCTTAGGAATTAAGGTGATGCTGGCTTCATAGAAAGAATTTGAGAGGATTTCCTCTTCTTCGATTGTTCTGAATAGTTTGAGAAGAATTGGAGTTAGTTCTTCTTTAAATGTCTGGTAGAATTCAGCAGTGAATCCATCTGGTCCTGGACTTTTCTTTGTTGGGAGGGCCTGTATTACTGTTTCAATTTCTGTCTCAGTTATTGGTCTGTTTAGGTTTTCTATGTCTTCCTGGTTCAATTTAGGTAGGTTGCATGTGTCCAGGAATCTATCCATTTCTGATAGGTTTCCCTGTTTGCTGGCATACAAGTCCTTGTAGTAATTTCTGAGGATTCTTTTTATTTCTGTGGTGTCTGTTGTTATGTTTCCTTTTTCATCTCTGATTTTATTGATTTGGGTCTTTTCTCTTCTTATTTTAGTTAGTTGGGCTAATGGGGTGTCAATTTAGTTTATTTTTTCAAAAAACCAGCTCCTCATTTGGCTGATTTTTTGTAATTTTTTTATTCAATCCTGTTGATTTCTTCTCTGATTTTAATTATTTCTCTTCTCCTACTAGATTTGGGTCTGGTTTGCTGCAGGTTTTCTAGATCCATGAGATGCACTGAAAGCTCATCTATTTGGTGCCTTTCCAATTTCTTGATGTAGGCACCTATTGATATAAACTTTCCTCTTAACACTGCTTTTGCTGTATCTCATAAGTTTTGGTATGTTGTGCTATTATCCTCATTTACTTCCAGAAAATTTTTGATTTCTCTTTAAATTTCTTCTATGACCCATTGTTCATTCAGGAGCATGTTGTTCAATCTCCATGTATTTGCGTATGCTCTAGGGATTCCTGAGTTGCTAATTTCCAACTTCATTCCTTTATGGTCTGAGAAGCTGCATGGTAGGATTCTAATTCTTTTGAATTTGCTGAGACTTGCTTTATGGCCTAGTACGTTGTCAATCCTAGAGAAGGTTCCATGTACTGCTGAGAAGAATGTAAATGCTTTTTGTGTAGGATTGAAAGTTCTGTATATATCTGTTAGATCCATTTGGGCTATAATGTCATTTAAATCTACTGTATCCTTGTTGATCTTCTGTCCTGTTGATCTGTCTATTTCTGGGAGTGGAGTATTGAAGTCCCCCAGTACTATTGTATTGGGGTCTAAGTTTCCCTTTAAGTCCCTTAACAAATCTTTTAAATAAACCAATGCCCTGTAATTAGGTGCATATACATTGATAATCGTTATATCTTCCTGTTGAGTTGATCCCTTAATCATTGTATAGTGCCCCTCTTTGTCTCTCCTAACAGTTTTTGTGTTAAAGTTTATGTTGTCCGATATTAAGATGGCTACGCCCGCTCTTTTTTCATTTTTGTTGGCATGGTATATCTTTTTCCAGCCTTTCACTTTCAGTCTGTATGGATCTTTGTTGGAAAGATGTGTTTCTTGTAAGCAGCAAATAGATGGGTTTTGTTCCTTAAGCCAATCAGCCAATCTGTGTCTTTTAACTGGACATTTCAGGCCATTAACGTTCAATGTAACTATTGATAAGTAATAACTTTGCCCTGCCATTTTCAAAAGATCAGACTGGGACAAAAGAATGGGTTTTCACGTCTACCCTGCTACAGTTTACCTCGAATATTGCCCTAGGATAAGAAAAGGACCCATAAATATTTGAGAATTGGCTTCTCATAATGTAACTAAGAATTTAGAATCCATAAGGGAGAAGAAAAAAGGAAACACGGTGGGATTCTCCCTGGCATTGCATGGTGGGTGTGGAGAATAGCATCTAGAAAAAGATAATGCTATGATTACCATATCCCCAAATGATAATACAAGGACAAAGTGAAATATTCTTTTTTTTTTTTTTTTTGACAGGCAGAGTGGACAGTGAGAGAGAGAGACAGGGAGAAAGGTCTTCCTTTTGCCGTTGGTTCACCCTCCAATGGCCGCTGCGGCTGGTGCGCTGCGGCTGGCGCACCGCGCTGATCCGATGGCACTCTTTGTCTTCTACAAGTTGGCCATGTTTTCTTTGTATATTGTAACTAAACATGATTCTCATTTTTGTGTATCAATTAAAACATGATACATTTCTAAAAATTAAAATGTTAAAGTCATTCAAATTTTATATACAAGATTATGCAGAATATTAATTCAACATCATCTGATATGTATAACAAATTCATGGTGTAGAGAATCCTTCTAAATCCTCTGTGCAATCTGCACACAGCTCAAAGCCAGGAGACATGATCCATGTGGACACTGGAGTAGATGTCCCCTCATCCTGCTACCCTGAAGCTGTACAGCTCAGCAGCCTCTGCCTACCTAGAAAGGTTGGAAAGTGATTTGTACACATTGTTTTAAAATTTTCAGAGCATAATAATGCATTCCCAGAGGGAGGGTGAAGAAGTTCGGTGAATATGAGCAGCAGGTCATACCATGACACTCACAGGCTATGGAGTTAGCCAAATCACTGCACTGTTCTCCACAAAATCTGTAGCCATGAGCACATTAGATAACTTTCCTGAGGTTTTGTTTCTTCATCAGTAACATGGAGATAATAACACTACTTTGTATTTTTCTATAGCATTAAAGAAAATGAAATCTAGCGACGCATTCAGCTCGTAGTAGGTGATCAATATGTACTCATCACGTTTCTGTTTCAGAAGTATGATTGTGCAAGGGAGAGAGGTTTTTCTTCCACATAATTAATTCCAGGGAGGAGTATCTCAGCCTGCTTTCCAATGTCCGCTCTGGAAAGCACTGCTGGTCGTGGTCATTTAGTACAGTGTGGGTCAGACGTTTTCTTCAGTAGCATTAGCAGAGCCTGTTGGTTTCCAATTAAAATCTTAAAGACACTACAGTATGGAAAATAGCTATTTTGAGAAAAAAACTTAATTAGAAGAAGACCTGGTCCTACCCCGTCTTACACTGGCTGAACTTAGGAAAGTTTTTTAAAAAATCATTCCACTCGCTTTCCCCTTTTTAGACAATAAAAATTCTACCATGTTTAGTTTACAAGTTTCTGTTGATACTCAGATAAGAGTGTGTGTATGAATGCACTTTGAAATAGTAATGTGATGTACAAATATACACCAGCTTCTTATCACAATACAAGCTTCTGTTCACCTATTCTTGGCTCACCTATTTGATTTTTTTCCTAACAGATTTACCTTCCTAATTACAGGCAGTTCCTTCTAACAAACAGGTTGTCTTCCAAAATTTAATTTGCTAATCAGTTGTTAGGAACTCAATACATATTTTACTTAGAAATGGTGTTATAAATGGCTTAGTTCATTTTTAAAGCAATCTTCAAATGCTTCTTTAGCTCAAGTGCAGCTCAAACATTATATATTCACTATAAAAACACTTGGAAATAGTATTGCAACATAAGTAACCCAAAAGGAAAAATAATAAATGTTAGTGTTATTTCTCTTTAATGCTGACTTTTAATGACCAATATATCTATTAAGTAAAAGATAGATATTTAAACTAATGGAGTTCCTAAAGGGAATTTCTGAGGCCTTAAATAGTTCTGGAAGTTGATATGACTTGCTTGCTATTGTGATTGGCAAATTTCAAAATTAAGAACTTTCTACTTCTTTTGGACATTTATAGCAAAGAATTACTATTGGGGTAATTTGGGAGGGCAGGGGGATGACAAAGGGAACCAATAGGAAATGAAAGAGCTTGAAAAAGAAGGAAGGATAGGAGAAAAGCAAAAGGAAGGAGTTAGGAACTTGACAGGAATAAGAAAATCCTTGGAATTAATAAGGAAAGATGAATGATGTGAACGTAGCCAAGACAAAAAGAAAAAAAAAATGGAGGTAAATAATGTATATATATATATATATTCACCCTGTTAAAAATTAATAATAAAAAACTTTGTAGGATGAACACACTTGAGCCAGTCAGGCCTGCAGTGTTTACATCAAGCAATTGGGTGACAATATATGGACTCCCATAGGGTCCAGAAAGTAAGGACACAGGTAGGTATACATCTGGTCTACAGTATGAATTGTTGATTATTGAATATTGATTACCAAGTGCTAGTGGCTCCAGAACTCCATAATTAAATAGTACTAAAATTATTTAAGAAAAGAAACTATAATATCTGGTAAACACTTAGGTGAAATCAGCCAACGTAAAAAAATGTTTAACTGAATTGTCTACGCCATAGTTTGATAGGCTATCATGTGAGAGACATCTTTAATGTACAGTATAATTGGAAATTGTTTTCCATGCAAATGTTAAATATTTATTATAACACCTGATGCTTGTAAAGATCTGTAGGGTAATGAATACAAAGCTGGCTGCTAAAGTAAGGGCAAACTCCCTCCCTCCTTCCCTCTCTCTCTCTCTCTCTCTTTCTTTTCTCAGGCAAACCTATGCTCCTGTCTGAAGGTAACTGATGACTTATGCACTGTTGCATGCAATTAGCTGCTATTCAGCAACAACACTTCCTGATAGCATTATTTCTTGGTGCTCTCCATCTCTGGGTTCGCATGACCATCCCTTCCAGAATCTTCATCCAGGTGTCCAGCCATCTCACATCTCTCATCCCTGTCTCTTCTCCTCCCTTTAGAAGTTATTGTTTTTCAGAGTTCTGAATTTGGTTTACTTCTCATTTTACAAATGCTCTGTGAACAATCTCACTCACATTCCACTCACATTCATAGTTCCAATCACCATTTACAGACTACACTCTACACACTAACACCCAAATCCCTGTCTCCCACCCAGACTTCTCCCTCTGATTCCAGACTTCTACATGCAATTGGAAATTGAGCCAGAAGGTTTAAGTGGATTCACTTTTTCATTTCATTCGCAATGAAATAGTCTTGCTCTTTCAAAAATTGAAGAGCTCTTTTAAAAATAAATTTTTATTTTTTTCTTTTGGATATTGTCTCAAAAATTAAAATAATTTATCTTACAATACCATTTATATTACTACCCAATATTTAGCACCATACATTGATATGATAACAAATTCAAAATACTTTATTTAATCTTTCTAAGAACAGAAGCATTTAATTAATTTTGAAAAGTTAAATTCTTAAAATACCAGAATATAATGTGTGGCTATGTTTTCTCTACCAAATTTATTTAGGAATTATTTAAAGAGGAAGGATTAACATTCTCTGTCAATATTTTACCTTTACACTGGTATCTTAAAGTGATTTTGATGTGAAAATTTCAACAATTTAACTTTTTTAAGGAAAATGATTTTTTCTGTTCTCATCTTTCATTGTTAATTGGTGTTTATTCTTTTCAGATAACTCTAACTTAAAGAAAAAGGATTAATACTTTAAAGTGTTCTCTAATAACCATTTTATTTACTATGGAAAAATAGCACTATACCCTGCAAGTGAAATGTTCAATATGATAAAAAAAAAAAAAAATACAGGGGCCGGCGCTGTGGCTCACTTGGTTAATCCTCCGCCTTGCGGCACTGGAATCCCATATGGGTGCTGGGTTCTAGTCCCAGTTGCTCCTCTTCCAGTCCAGCTCTCTGCTGTGGCCCGTGAGGGCAGCAGAGGATGCCCAAGAGCTTGAGCCCTGCACCCCACGGGATACCAGGAGGAAGCATCTGGCTCCTGGCTTTGGATCGGCGAAACACCTGCCCTGGTAGCCAAATGGGGAGTGAACCAACGGAAGGAAGACCTTTGTCTCTGTCTCTCTCTTTCACTGTCTATAACTCTGTCAAATAAATAAAAAATTAAATAAATAATAAAAATACAGAGATTCAATATAAGTGGAAATAGTAATATTTTGGGGGGTACTTAATAGGAGGGGATGTATCAATTGAGCCAAATTTCAAATTTTTTCATTTCCTATGATACTATGAAGTCTTCCATCTATTACCAATTGAATCATACTACTAGCAAAGAATAGTCAGATTGTACTAGAAATGTGTAAGTTTTCTGCCACTCATGATGCAAGCTCTAAGACAATTGAAATTTGAAAGTATACACAAACCAAATCTCTTTTATTGCATTAATTAAGCAGATTTTAACTCGGACTCACCAAATACTGGTCCTAGCTCAATTTCTCTGAGACGGTAGCCTGTAGATACCTAGAGGCTGCAAGGGGTAATACAAGAAACAACATTGATTGTGAAATAAGATAACCAATGTTTGAATCCTAGGACTTGCTTTATTACTTCTTGTTTGCATGAACCTGAGTAAGACATTTGACCTCAGCTTTTAATGCTCCTAAATGTGAATGGGAAAATTGCCTTTACAAAGTTAATGTAAACAAATATATGTAAAAGAAACTTTTCTGATACACTTCTTCAACCTTAATGTAGATGCCAACAATTTTTTCAGGTTCTTATCCTGTCATTGCAAACAGTGCAGATACTATGAAATGGTTTCTAGAATTCTGGCCTAAAAATATTACTTCACACACACTGCCTATTTCTCTAACTTAATCATTTGCTTGTTTCCTGTATTTTCAGTCTTGGTTCCACCTATACCAAACACTTTCAGAAGTGTCACGCCCTCACATATGAAGCTCCTGCTGTCCACTGTGAAAGTTCGACTCAAGGTTACAAACTCTGTGAGGCCAGTGATATCTACTAGCAGCAACCTTCGATGTTCAATACATTTGTCTTGGAAAAATTAATGAACAAATATATAAAGCAGTACTACAGCTGAAGCAAAAAATTATTAAGCAGGTTTAAAAACATGTATGTACAGTGTAACTCAAAGAGAAGAAGGAGTTATCTTCTAACATATTATTCAAAGATAGCTTGTTGCTAATGTAATAAAAAATATGTTGTCCCATGTAGTAGGTCTTCTGTGTTAGCAAAAGGTTGATGAGCCAGAAAGGGAGTAGAAGCCAGGAAAGAAATAGGAT